>NW_012288088.1:0-3251 GCF_000151885.1 Dipodomys ordii
TCCCCCGCTGTCTCCCGCTCTGTCCCCCGCTGTATCTCACGATTTGTCTTCGCTTTTGTCCCACTGTGTCCCGCTGTGTCACGCTGTGCCCCCACTGTGTCCCCTTGTGTCCACAGATGTGTACCACACTGTGTAGCGCTGTATCCCCGCTGTATCGACGCTGTGTCCCGCTAGGTCCCGCTGTGTCCTCGCTGTGTTCCCTGCTGTGTCTCGCTGTGTCCCCCGAAGTGTCCCCCGCTGTTTTCCTGTCTGTGTCCCCCGCTGTGTCCTGCTGTGTCCTCGCTGGGCCACCCGCTGTTTCCCGCTGGGTACCCCGCTGTGTCCCGCTGTGTCCCCTGCTGTGTACCCTGCTTTGTCCCGCTGTGTTCCCCGCTGTGTCCCGCTGTGTCCCCCGCTGTGTCCCGCTGTGTCCTCGCTGTGTCACGCTCTGTCTCCCCCTTGTCCCCGCTGTGTCCCGCGCTGTCCCGTGGTGTCCCGCTTTGTCCCCCGCTGTGACCTCGCAGTGTTTCCCGCTGTGTCCCGCTGTGTCCTCGCTGTGTTCCCCGCTGTGTCTCGCTGAGTCCCTCGTTGTGTCCACCGCTGTGTCCTCGCTGTGTCCCCTGCTTTGTCCCGTTGTGTCCTCGCTGGGTCCCCCGCTGGGTCCCGCTGTGTCCGACTGTGTCCCGCTCTGTCCCCGCTGTGTCCCGCTGTGTCCCTCTGTGTCCCCGCTGTGTGCCCGATGTGTCCCGCTGTGTACCCCGCTGTGTCCAGCGGTGTCCTTTTGTGTCACGCTGTTTCCCCGCTGTATCTCTGCTGTGTCCCTCTGTGTACCTCGCTGTGTCTAGCTTTGTCCCCGCTGTGTCTCGCTGTGTCCCACGCTCTGTCCCACACTGTGTCCCGCAGTGTCCCCCGCTGTGTCCCGCTGTGTCCGACTGTGTCCCGCTCTGTCCCCGCTGTGTCCCGCTGTGTCCCTCTGTGTCCCCGCTGTGTGCCCGATGTGTCCCGCTGTGTACCCCGCTGTGTCCAGCGGTGTCCTTTTGTGTCACGCTGTTTCCCCGCTGTATCTCTGCTGTGTCCCTCTGTGTACCTCGCTGTGTCTAGCTTTGTCCCCGCTGTGTCTCGCTGTGTCCCACGCTCTGTCCCACACTGTGTCCCGCAGTGTCCCCCGCTGTGTCCCGCTGTGTCCCCCGCTGTGTCCCACTGTGTCCCCCGCTGAGTCCCCGCTGTGTCACCACTGTGTCCCGCTGTTTCCTCGCTGTGTCCCCTGCTGTCTTCCTCTCTGTCCCCCGCTGTGTCTCACGCTTTGTCCCCGCTGTGCTGCATCCCACTGTGTCCCGATGTGTCCGGCTGTGCCCCCACTGTGTCCCGTTGTGTCCACAGTGTGTACCACGCTGTGTAACGCTGTGTCCTCGCTGTGTTCCCCACTGTGTCCTGCTGTGTCCCCCGCTGTGTCCCCCGCTGTCTCCAGCTCTGTCCTCCGCTGTGTCTCACGCTTTGTCCCCGCTGTGTCCCACTATGTCCCGCTGTGTCCAGCTGTGCCCCCACTGTGTCCCGTTGTGTCCACAGCTGTGTACCACACTGTGTAACGCTGTGTGCCCGATGTATCGACGCTGTGTCCCGCTGTGTCCCCCGCTGTGTCCTTGCTGTGTTCCTCGCTGTGTCCCGCTGTGTCCCCCGCTGTGTTCCCCGCTGTGTCCCCCTGTGTCCCCCGCTGTGTCCTGCTGTGTCCTCGCTGGGTCTCCCGCTGGGTCCCGCTGTGTCCCCCGCTGTGTCCCGCTTTGTCCCGCTGTGTCCTCGCTGTGTCCCCTGCTGTGTCCCGTTGTGTCCCTAGCTGTGTACCCCGTTGTGTCCCGCCGTATCGACTCTGTGTCCCACTGGGTCCCGCTGTTTCCTTCCTGTGTTTCCCGCTGTGTCTCGCTGTGTCCCCGCTGTATCGACGCTGTGTCCCCGCTGTGTCCCGCTTGGTCCCCCGCTGTGTCCCGCTGTGTCCCCCCCTGAGTACCCGCTGTGTCACCGCTGTGTCCCGCTGTTTCCTCGATGTGTCCCCTGCTGTCTCCCTCTCTGTCCCCCGCTGTGTCTCACCCTTTGTCCCTGCTGCTTCCCTCTGTGTACCCCGCTGTGTCCAGCTTTGTCCCCGCTGTGTCTCGCTGTGTCCCACGCTCTGTCCCACACTGTGTCCAGAAGTGTCCCCCGCTGTGTCCCGCTGTGTCCCCCGCTGTGTCCCACTGTGTCCCCCGCTGAGTCCCCGCTGTGTCACCTCTGTGTCCCGCTGTTTCCTCGCTGTGTCCCCTGCTGTTTCCCTCTCTGTCCCTCGCTGTGTCTCACGCTTTGTCCCCGCTGTGTCCCACTGTGTCCCGCTGTGTCCCGCTGTGCCCACACTGTGTCCCGTTGTGTCCACAGTGTGTACCACGCTGTGTAACGCTGCCTCCCCGCTGTATCGATGCTGTGTCCCGTTGTGTCCCGCTGTGTCTCGCTGTGTTCCCCACTGTGTCCCGCTGTGTCCCCCGCTGTGTCCTTGCTGTGTCCCCTGTTGTGTCCCGCTGTGTCCTCACTGGGTAGCCCACTGTGTCCCGCTGTGTCCCCCGCTGTCCCCCACTGTCGCCCGCTGTGTCCCGCTGTGTCCCCCGCTTTATATTCCTGTGTCCCGCAGTGTCCCCGCTGTGTCCCGCTGTGTAACACTGTGTCCCGTGGTGTCCCACTTTGTCCCACGCTGTGTCCCCAGCTGCGTCCCCTCTGTGTCGCCGCTGTGTCCCTCTCTGTCCTTGCTGTGTCCCCCACTGTGTCCCGCTTTGTCTCCCGCTGTGTTCCGCTGTGTCCAGCTGTGTCCTCGCTGTGTCCCCCACTGTGTCCCGTTGTGTCCACAGCTGTGTACCACGCTGTGTAACACTGTGTGCCCGCTGTATCGATGCTGTGTCCCGCTGTGTCCCGCTGGGTCCACGCTGTGTTCCCCGCTGTATCCCGCTGTGTCCCCCGCTGTGTCCCCCGCTGTGTCCTCGCTGTGTCCCCCGCTGAGTCCCGCTGTGTCCTCGCTCTGTCCCCCGCTGTGTTCCGCTGTGTCCCCCGCTGTGTCCCGCTGTGTCCCGCTCTGTCCCTGCTATGTCCCGCTGTGTCCCCCTGTGTCCCCCGCTGTGTCCCGCTGTGTCCCCCACTGGGTCCCGCTGTGTCCCCACAGGGTCACCGCTGTTTCCCGCTGTGACCCGCTGTGTTCCGTGGAGTCCCGCTTTGTTCCCCGCTGAGTCCCCCGCTGAGTCCCTGCTGTGTCCCCTGCTTTG
>NW_012288089.1:0-3198 GCF_000151885.1 Dipodomys ordii
CCACTGTGTCCCGCTGTGTCCCTGCTGTGACCCTCTCTGTCCCCGCTGTATTGACGCTATGTCCCGGTGTGTCCCGCTGTGTCCGCGCTGTGTTTCCGGCTGTGTCCCGCTGTGTACCCCTCTGTGTCCCCCGCTGTGTCCCGCTTTGTCCCGCTGTGTCCCCGCTGTGTCCCGCTGTGTCCCCCGCTGTGTCCCGCTGTGTCCCGCTGTGTCCCTGCTGTGACCCTCTCTGTCCCCGCTGTATTGACGCTGTGTCCCGGTGTGTCCCGCTGTGTCCGCGCTGTGTTTCCGGCTGTGTCCCGCTGTGTACCCCTCTGTGTCCCCCGCTGTGTCCCGCTGTGTCCCCTCTCTGTCCCCTACTGTCACCCGATGTGTCCCCTGCTGTGTCTTGCTCTGTCGCCCGCTTTGTCCCGCTGTGCCCCTGCAGTGTCCCCGCTGTGTCCCACTGTGTCACACTGTGTCCCGTGTTGTCCCGCTTTGTCCCCCGCTGTGACATCGCAGTGTTTCCCGCTGTGTGCCGCTGTGTCCTCGCTGTGTTCCCCGCTGTGTCCTGCTGTGTCCCCCGTTGTGTCCACCGCTGTGTCCTTGCTGTGTCCCCCGCTTTGTCCCGCTGTGTCCTCGCTGGGTCCCCCACTGTGTCCCGCTGTGTCCCCCGCTGTGTGCCCCGCTGTGTCCGACTGTGTCCCGCTCTGTCCCCGCTGTGTCCCTCTGTGTCCCCGCTGTGTGCCCGCTGTGTCCCGCTGTGTACCCCGCTGTGTCCAGCGGTGTCCTTTTGTGTCACGCTGTTTCCCCGCTGTGTCCCTGCTGTGTCCCTCTGTGTACCTCGCTGTGTCCAGCTTTGTCCCCGCTGTGTCTCGCTGTGTCCCACGCTCTGTCCCACACTGTGTCCCGAAGTGTCCCCCGCTGTGTCCCGCTGTGTCCCTCGCTGTGTCCCACTGTGTCCCCCGCTGAGTCCCCGCTGTGTCACCGCTGTGTCCCGCTGTTTCCTCGCTGTGTCCCCTGCTGTCTCCCTCTCTGTCCCCCGCTGTGTCTCACGCTTTGTCCCCGCTGTGCTGTGTCCCACTGTGTCCCGCTGTGTCCGGCTGTGCCCCCACTGTGTCCCGTTGTGTCCACAGTGTGTACCACGCTGTGTAACGCTGTGTCCTCGCTGTGTTCCCCACTGTGTCCTGCTGTGTCCCCTGCTGTGTCCCCCGCTGTCTCCAGCTCTGTCCTCCACTGTGTCTCACGCTTTGTCCCCGCTGTGTCCCACTGTGTCCCGCTGTGTCCAGCTGTGCCCCCACTGTGTCCCGTTGTGTCCACAGCTGTGTACCACGCTGTGTAACGCTGTGTGCCCGCTGTATCGACGCTGTGTCCCGCTGTGTCCCCCGCTGTGTCCTTGCTGTGTTCCTCGCTGTGTCCCGCTGTGTCCCCCGCTGTGTTCCCCGCTGTGTCCCCCTGTGTCCCCCGCTGTGTCCTGCTGTGTCCTCGCTGGGTCTCCCGCTGGGTCCCGCTGTGTCCCCTGCTGTGTCCCGCTTAGTCCCGCTGTGTCCTCGCTGTGTCCCCTGCTGTGTCCCGTTGTGTCCCTAGCTGTGTACCCCGTTGTGTCCCGCCGTATCGACTCTGTGTCCCACTGGGTCCCGCTGTTTCCTTCCTGTGTTTCCCGCTGTGTCTCGCTGTGTCCCCGCTGTATCGACGCTGTGCCCCCGCTGTGTCCCGCTGGGTCCCCCGCTGTGTCCCGCTGTGTCCCCCCCTGAGTACCCGCTGTGTCACCGCTGTGTCCCGCTGTTTCCTCGATGTGTCCCCTGCTGTCTCCCTCTCTGTCCCCCGCTGTGTCTCACGCTTTGTCCCTGCTGTTTCCCTCTGTGGACCCCGCTGTGTCCAGCTTTGTCCCCGCTGTGTCTCGCTGTGTCCCACGCTCTGTCCCACACTGTGTCCCGAAGTGTCCCCCGCTGTGTCCCACTGTGTCCCCCGCTGAGTCCCCGCTGTGTCACCGCTGTGTCCCGCTGTTTCCTCGCTGTGTCCCCTGCTGTTTCCCTCTCTGTCCCTCGCTGTGTCTCACGCTTTGTCCTCGCTGTGTCCCACTGTGTCCCGCTGTGTCCCGCTGTGCCCCCACTGTGTCCCGCTGTGTCCACAGTGTGTACCACGCTGTGTAACGCTGCCTCCCGGCTGTATCGACGCTTTGTCCCGTTGTGTCCCGCTGTGTCCTCGCTGTGTTCCCCACTGTGTCCCACTGTGTCCGCCACTGTGTCCCCCGCTGTGTCCTTGCTGTGTCCCCTGTTGTGTCCCACTGTGTCCTCACTGGGTAGCCCACTGTGTCCCGCTGTGTCCCCCGCTGTCCCCCACTGTCGCCCGCTGTGTCCCGCTGTGTCCTCGCTGGGTCCCCCGCTGTGTCCCGCTGTGTTCCCCGCTGTGTCCCGCTGTGTCCCGCTGTGTCCCGCTGTGTCCCGCTGTGTCCGGCTGTGTCCTGCTGTGTCCCCGCTGTGTGCCCGCTGTGTCCCGCTGTGTACCCCGCTGTGTCCAGCTGTGTCCTTTTGTGTCACGCTGTTTCCCCGCTGTGTCCCTGCTGTGTCGCTCTGTGTACCACGCTGTGTCCAGCTTTGTCCCCGCTGTGTCTCGCTGTGTCCCACGCTCTGTCCCACACTGTGTCCCGCAGTGTCCCCCGCTGTGTACCGCTGTGTCCCCCGCTGTGTCCCGCTGTGTCCCCCGCTCAGCCCCCGCTGTGTCACCGCTGTGTCCCGCTGTTTCCTCGCTGTGTCCCCTGCTGTCTCCCTCTCTGCCCACGCTGTGTCTCACGCTTTGTCCCTGCTGTGTCCCACTGTGTCCCGCTGTGTCCGGCTGTGCCCCCACTGTGTCCCGTTGTGTCCACAGTGTGTACCACGCTGTGTAACGCTGTGTCCCCGCTGTATCGATGCTGTGTCCCGCTGTGTCCCGCTGTGTCCTCGTTGTGTTCCCCACTGTGTCCCGCTGTGTCCCCCGCTGTGTCCCCCGCTGTGTCCTCGTTGTGTCCCCTGTTGTTCCCGCTGTGTCCTCACTGGGTAGTCCACTGTGTCCCATTGTCCTCCGCTGTGTACCACGCTGTGTAACTCTGTGTGTCCGCTGTATCGACACTGTGTCCCGCTGTGTCCACGCTGTGTCCTCGCTGTGTTCCCCGCTGTGTCCTGCTGTGTCCCCCGCTGTGATCCCCGCTGTGTCCCCCTGTGTCCCCGCTGTGTCCTGCTG
>NW_012288090.1:0-1728 GCF_000151885.1 Dipodomys ordii
TCCCCACTGTGTCCCGCTGTGTCCCGCTGTGTCCTCGCTGTATCCACGCTGTAGATCCGCTGTGACCTCGCTTTTTTCCCCACTGAGTCCCACTGTGTACCCCTCTGTGTCCCCCGCTGTGTCTCGCTGTGTCCCCCGCTGTGTCCATGCTCTTTCCCCTCTGTGTCCCACTGTGTCCCGCTGTGTACTGCTGCGTCCCCCGCTGAGTCCCGCTGTGTCCCAATGTGTCCTCGCTCTGTCCCCCGCTGTGTACTTCTGTGTCTTTCCTGTGTCCCACGCTGTGTCCCGCTGCGTCCCCGCTGTGTCCCCCGCTATGTCCCGCTTTGTCCTCCGCTGTGTCCCGCTCTGTCCTTGCTATGTCCCCCACTGTGTGCCGCTGTGTCCTCGCTGTTTCCCCGCTGTGTCCCTGCTGTGTGCCTCTGTGTACCCCGCTGTGTCCAGCTTTGTACCCGCTGTGTCTCGCTGTGTCCCACGCTCTGTCCCACACTGTGTCCCGCAGTGTCCCCCGCTGTGTCCCACTGTGTCCCCCGCTGTGTCCCGCTGTGTCCCCCGCTGAGTCCCCGTTGTGTCACCGCTGTGTCCCGCTGTGTTCTCGCTGTGTCCCCTGCTTTCTCCCTCTCTGTCACCCGCTGTGTCTCACGCTTTGTCCCTGTTGTGTCCCACTGTGTCCCGCTGTGTCCGGCTGTGCCCCCACTGTGTCCCTTTGTGTCCAAAGCTGTGTACCACGCTGTGTAATGCTGTGTCCCCGCTGTATCGACGCTGTGTCCCGCTGTGTCCTCGCTATGTTCCCCACTGTGTCCCGCTGTGTCCCCTGCTGTGTCCCCCGCTGTCCTCGCTGTGTCCCCTGCTGTGTCCTGCTGTGTCCTCACTGGGTCCCCAACTGTGTCCCGCTGTGTCCCTTGCTGTGTCAGGCTGTGTCCGGCTGTGTCCCGCTCTGTCCCCGCTGTGTCCCGCTGTGTCCCGCTGTGTCCCCGCTGTGTGCCTGCTGTGTCCCGCTGTGTCTGCTGCTTTGTCCCGCTGTGTCCCACTGTGTCCCCGCTGTGTCCCGTTTTGTCCCGCTGTGTCCCCGCTGTGTGCCCGCTGTGTCCCTCTGTGTACCCCGCTGTGTCCCGCTGTGTCCCGCTGTGTCACACTGTGTTCCGTGTTGTCCCGCTTTGTCCCCCGCTGTGACCTCGCTTTGTTTCCCGATGTGTCCCCCTGTGTACCACTCTGTGACCCCGCTGTGTCCCGCTCTGTACCCGCTGTGTCCCGCTATGTTCCCGCAGTGTCCCCGTTGTGTCCCGCTGTGTCCTCGCTGTGTCCACCGCTGTGTCCCGTTGTGTCCTCAGCTGTGTACCCCGCTGTGTCCCTCTGTGTCCCCTCTGTATCGACGCTGTGTCCTGCTGGGTCCCGCTGTGTCCTCGATGTGTTCCTCGTTGTGTCCCGCTGTGTCCCCCACTGTGTCCCTCGCTGTGTACCTGCTGTATCCCTGCTGTGTCCCCGCTGTGTCCCGCTGTGTCCCGCTTTGTCTTCGCTGTGTCCCAAGCTGTGTACCGCTGTGTCCCCCGCTGTGTCCCGCTGTGTCCTGCTGTGTCCCCGCTTTGTCCCACTGTGTCCCCCGCTGTGTCCCGCTGTGTACCGTTGTGTCCCGCTGTGTCCCGGTGTGTCCCACTGTGTCCGCGCTGTGTTCCCGGCTGTGTCCCGCTGTGTACCCTCTGTGTCCCCGCTGTGTCCTCTGTGTCCCCACTG
>NW_012288091.1:0-7549 GCF_000151885.1 Dipodomys ordii
GCTGTGACCCGCTGTGTCCTCGCTGTGTCCCCCGCTGTGTCCCGCTGTGTCCCCCGCTGTGACCCGCTGTGTCCTGCTGTGTCCCCCACTGTGTCACTGCTGTCTCCCCGGTGTGTCACACTGTTTCCTGCTGTGTACTGCTCTGTCTCCCGCTGAGTTCCTCTGTGTCCCGCTGTGTCCCAATGTGTCCTTGCTGTGTCACGCTCTGTCCTGCTCTGTCCCCGCTGTGTCCTGCTTTGTCCCGCTGTGTCCCCACTGTGTGCCCGCTGTGTCCCTCTGTGTACCCCGCTGTGTCCGCTGTGTCCCCTCTCTGTCCTCTGCTGTCCCCCGCTGTGTCCCCCGCTGTGTCCCCCGCTGTGACCCGCTGTGTCCCGCTGTGTCCCCCGCTGTGTCCCCACTGTGTGCCCCCTGTGTCCCACTGTGTACCCCACTGTGTCCAGCTGTGTTCCCGCTGTGTCCACTGCTGTGTCCTGCTGTGTACCCCGCTGTGTCCCGCTATGTTCCCGCAGTGTCCCCGCTGTGTCCCGCTGTGTCCCGCTCTGTCCCTGCTGTGTCCCACTGTGTCCCACTGTGTCCCGTGGTGTCCCAGTTTGTCCTTCGCTGTGTCCCCAGGTGAGTCCCCGCTGTGTCCCGCTGTGTCCCCCACTGGGTCCCGCTGTGTCCCCACAGGGTCACCGCTGTTTCCCGCTGTGACCCGCTGTTTTCCGTGGTGTCCCGCTTTGTCCCCCGCTGTGGCCCCAGCTGAGTCGCCGCTGTGTCCCCCGCTTTATACCGCTGTGTCCGTGCAGTGTCCCCGCTGTGTCCCAATGTGTCACACTGTCCCGTGGTGTCCTGCTTTGTCCCCCGCTGTGTCCCCCACTGAGTCCCCTCTGTGTCGCAACTGTGTCCAGCTGTGTCCTCGCTGTGTCCCCTGCTGTGTCCCACTGTGTCCCCCGCTGTGACCCGCTGTGTCCTGCTGTGTCCCCCACTGTGTCCCTGCTGTCTCCCCGGTGTGTCACACTGTTTCCCGCTGTGTACTGCTGTTTCTCCTGCTGAGTTCCTCTGTGTCCCGCTGTGTCCCAATGTGTCCTCGCTGTGTCACGCTCTGTCCTGCTCTGTCCCCGCTGTGTCCTGCTTTGTCCCGCTGTGTCCCCACTGTGTGCCCGCTGTGTCCCTCTGTGTACCCCGCTGTGTCCGCTGTGTCCCCTCTCTGTCCTCTGCTGTCCCCCGCTGTGTCCCCCGCTGTGACCCGCTGTGTCCCGCTGTGTCCCCACTGTGTCTCCTGCTGTGTCCCGCTGTGTCCCGCTGTGTCGCCCGCTTTGTCCCGCTGGGCCCCTGCAGTGTCCTCGCTGTGTCACACTGTGTCACACTGTGTCCCATGTTGTCCCGCTTTGGCCCCCGCTGTGACCTCGCTGTGTTTCTCGCTATGTCCCGCTGTGTACCCTTCTGTGTCCCCCGCTGTGTCCCGCTGTGTACCCCGCTGGGTCCAGCTGGGTCTTCGGTTTGTCCCTCGCTGTCTCCTGCTTTGTCCCACGCTGTGTCCCGCTGTGACCCGCTGTGTCCTCGCTGTGTCCCCCGCTGTGTCCCGCTGTGTCCCCCGCTGTGACCCGCTGTGTCCTGCTGTGTCCCCCACTGTGTCACTGCTGTCTCCCCGGTGTGTCACACTGTTTCCTGCTGTGTACTGCTCTGTCTCCCGCTGAGTTCCTCTGTGTCCCGCTGTGTCCCAATGTGTCCTTGCTGTGTCACGCTCTGTCCTGCTCTGTCCCCGCTGTGTCCTGCTTTGTCCCGCTGTGTCCCCACTGTGTGCCCGCTGTGTCCCTCTGTGTACCCCGCTGTGTCCGCTGTGTCCCCTCTCTGTCCTCTGCTGTCCCCTGCTGTGTCCCCCGCTGTGTCCCCCGCTGTGACCCGCTGTGTCCCGCTGTGTCCCCCGCTGTGTCCCCACTGTGTGCCCGCTGTGTCCCACTGTGTACCCCGCTGTGTCCAGCTGTGTTCCCGCTGTGTCCACTGCTGTGTCCTTCTGTGTACCCCGCTGTGTCCCGCTATGTTCCCGCAGTGTCTCCGCTGTGTCCCGCTGTGTCCCGCTCTGTCCCTGCTGTGTCCCGCTCTGTTCCCCTGTGTCCCCCGCTGTGTCCCGCTATGTTCCCGCTGTCTCCCGCTGTGTCCCCCGCTGTATCCCGCACCCCACTGTACCGCTGTGTCCTCGCTGTGTCCCCCACTGTGTCCAGCTGTGTCCTCCGTGTATCCCAAGCTGTGTCCCGCTGTGTCCCTCTCTGTACCCCGCTGTGTCCCGCTATGTTCCCGCAGTGTCCTCGCTGTGTCCCGCTGTGTCCCGCTTGTCCTCGCTGTGTCCCCCGCTGTGTCCCTTTGTGTCCCCAGCTGTGTACCCCGCTGTGTCCTGCTGTGTCCCCACTGTATCGACGCTGTGTCCTGCTGGGACCCGCTGTGTCCTCGCTGTGTTCCTCGTTGTGTCCCGCTGTGTCCCCCGCTGTGTCCTCGCTGTGTCCCTGCTGTGTCCCTGCTGTGTCGCCGCTGTGTCCCGCTGTGTCCTGCTGTGTCCTCGCTGTGTCCCACGCTGTGTTCCGCTGTGTCCCCCGCTGTGTCCTGCTGTGTCCCGCTGTGTCCCCGCTGTGTCCCGCTGTGTCCTCGCTGAGTCCACCGCTGTGTCCCGTTGTGTCCTCAGCTGTGTACCCCGCTGTGTCCCGCTGTGTCCCCTCTGTATCGACGCTGTGTCCTGCTGGGTCCGCTGGGTCCTCGATGTGTTCCTCGTTGTGTCCCGCTGTGTCCCCCGCTGTGTCCCCCGCTGTGTCCCTGCTGTGTCCCTGCTGTGTCCCCGCTGTGTCCCGCTGTGTCCAGCTTTGTCCTCGCTGTGTCCCAAGCTGTGTACCGCTGTGTCCCCCGCTGTGTCCCGCTGTGTCCCGCTGTGTCCCCGCTTTGTCCCACTGTGTCCCCCGCTGTGTCCTGCTGTGTACCGCTGTGTCCCGCTGTGTCCCGGTGTGTCCCACTGTGTCCGCACTGTGTTCCCGGCTGTGTCCCGCTGTGTACCCCTCTGTGTCCCCCGCTGTGTCCCGCTGTGTCCCCCGCTATGACCCGCTGTGTCCCGCTTTGTCTCCCGCTGTGTCCCCACTGTGTGCCCCCTGTGTCCCGCTGTGTACCCCGCTGTGTCCAGCTGTGTTCCCGATGTGTCCCACTGTGTCCCCTCTCTGTCCCCTGCTGTCCCCCTTTGTTTCTCCCGCTGTTTCCCCTCTCTGTCCACTGCTGTCCCCCGCTGTGTCTCCCGCTGTGTCCCGCTGTGTCCCGCTGTGTCCCCGCTTTGTCCCGCTGTGCCCCTGCAGTGTCCCCGCTGTGTCACACTGTGTCACACTGTGTCCCGTGGGGTCCCGCTTTGGCCCCCGGTGTGACCTCGCTGTGTTTCTCGCTTTGTCCCGCTGTGTACCCTACTGTGTCCCCCGCTGTGTCCCGCTGTGTACCCCGCTGTGTCCAGCTGGGTCCTCTCTTTGTCCCTCGCTGTCCCCCGCTGTGTCCCCTGCTGTGTCCCCCACTGTGACCCGCTGTGTCCCGCTGTGTCCCCCGCTGTGTCCCCACTGTGTGCCCCTGTGTCCACTGTGTACCCCGCTGTGTCCAGCTGTGTTCCCGCTGTGTCCACTGCTGTGTCTGCTGTGTACCCCGCTGTGTCCCGCTATGTTCCCGCAGTGTCCCCGCTGTGTCCCGCTGTGTCCCGCTCTGTCCCTGCTGTGTCCCGCTGTGTCCCCCTGTGTCCCCTGCTGTGTCCCGCTATGTTCCCGCAGTGTCCCCGCTGTGTCCCGCTGTGTCCCACTGTGTCCCGTGGTGTCCCAGTTTGTCCTTCGCTGTGTCCCCAGGTGAGTCCCCGCTGTGCTGTGTCCCGCTGTGTCCCCCACTGGGTCCCGCTGTGTCCCCACAGGGTCACCGCTGTTTCCCGCTGTGACCCGCTGTGTTCCGTGGTGTCCCGCTTTGTCCCCCGCTGTGTCCCCCGCTTTATACCGCTGTGTCCGTGCAGTGTCCCCGCTGTGTCCCGCTTTTTCACACTGTCCCGTGGTGTCCTGCTTTGTCCCCCGCTGTGTCCCCCACTGAGTCCCCTCTGTGTCGCAACTGTGTCCCGCTGTGTCCTCGCTGTGTCCCCCGCTGTCTCCCGCTGTGTCCCCCGCTGTATCCCGCACCCCACTGTACCGCTGTGTCCTCGCTGTGTCCCCCACTGTGTCCAGCTGTGGCCTCCGTGTATCCCAAGCTGTGTCCCGCTGTGTCCCTCTGTGTACCCCGCTGTGTCCCGCTATGTTCCCGCAGTGTCCTCGCTGTGTCCCGCTGTGTCCCGCTTGTCCTCGCTGTGTCCCCCGCTGTGTCCCTTTGTGTCCCCAGCTGTGTACCCCGCTGTGTCCTGCTGTGTCCCCACTGTATCGACGCTGTGTCCTGCTGGGCCCCGCTGTGTCCTCGCTGTGTTCCTCGTTGTGTCCCGCTGTGTCCCCCGCTGTGTCCCCGCTGTGTCCCTGCTGTGTCCCTGCTGTGTCGCCGCTGTGTCCAGCTGTGTCCTGCTGTGTCCTTGCTGTGTCCCATGCTGTGTTCCACTGTGTACCCCGCTGTGTCCTGCTGTGTCCCGCTGTGTCCCCGCTGTGTCCCGCTGTGTCCCCCGCTGTGTCCCGCTGTGTCGCGCTGTGTCCCGCTGTGTCCCCTGCTGTGTCCCGCAGTGTCTCGCTGTGCCCCCACTCTGTCCCGTTGTGTCCACAGCTGGGTACCACGCTGTGTAACACTGTGTCCCCGGTGTATCGACGCTGTGTCCTGCTGGGTCCCGCTGTGTCCTCGCTGTGTTCCCCGCTGTGTCCCCCTGTGTCCCCAGCTGTGTCCCCCGCTGTGTCCCGCTGTGTCCTCGCTGGGTCCCCCGCTGTGTCCCGTTGTGTCCCCCGCTGTGTTCCGCTGGGTCCCGCTATGTCCCGCTCGGTCCCTGCTGTGTCCCGCTGTGTCCCCTCTGTGTACCCGCTGTGTCCCGCTGTGTACTCTGTTGTGTCCAGCTGTGTCACCGCTGTGTCTCGCTTTGTCCCCTCTCTGTCTCCGCTGTCCCCCGCTGTGTCCCCCGCTGTGTCCCGCTGTTTCCCCCGCTTTGTCCAACTGAGTCCCCTCTGTGTTGCCGCTGTGTCCCGCTGTGTCCTCGCTGTGTCCCACTATGTTCCCGCAGTGTCCCCGTTGTGTACCGCTGTGTCCCGCTGTGTCCCCCGCTTTGTCCCCCGCTATGTCCTGCTGTGTCCCCCGCTGTGTCTCGCTCTGTCCTTGCTGTTTCCCCCACTGTGTGCCGCTGTGTCCTCGCTGTGTCCCCCGCTGTGTCCCGCTGTGTCCTTTTGTGTCACGCTGTTTCCCCGCTGTGTCCCTGCTGTGTCCCTCTGTGTACCCCGCTGTGTCCAGTTTTGTCCCCACTGTGTCTCGCTGTGTCCCATGCTCTGTCCCACACTGTCCCGCCTTGTCCCGCTACCCCGCTGTGTCCCACTATGTTCCCGCAGTGTCCCCGCTGTGTACCGCTCTGTCCCGCTTTGTCCTCGCTGTGTCCCCCGCAGTGTCCCGTTGTGTCCCCAGCTGTGCACCCCGCTGTGTCCCGCTGTGTCTCCGCTGTAACGACGCTGGGTCCTGCTGGGTCCCGCTATGTCCTCCCTATGTTCCCTGCTGTGTCCCGTTGTGTCCCCAGCTGTGTACCTCACTGAGTCCCACTGTGTCCCCGCTGTATCGACGCTGGGTCCCGCTGGGTCCCGCTGTGTCCTCCCTGTGTCCCCCACTGTGTCCCGCTATGTCCGCCACTGTGTCCCGCTGTGTCTACTGCTTTGTCGCCGCTGTGTCCCGCTGTGTCCCGCTGTGTCCTCGCTCTGTCCCACGCTGTGTTCTGCTTTGGCCTCACTGTTTTCCCCGCTGTGTACCCCTCTGTGTCCCCCGCTGTTTCCCGCTGTGTCCCCCGCTGTGTCCCTGCTGTGTCCCCGCTGTGTCCCGCTGTGTCCCGCTGTGTAATGCTGTTTCCCCCGCTGAGTCCCGCTGTGTCCCCGCTGTGTCCCAATGTGTCCTCGCTCTGTCCCCCGCTGTGTACCGCTGTGTCCTTCCTGTGTCCCCCGCTGTGTACCGCTGTGTCCCGCTGTGTCCCCCGCTGTGGCCCCCGCTATGTCCCGCTGTGTCCACCGCTGTGCCCGCTCTGTCCTTGCTGTGTCCCCCACTGTGTGCCGCTGTGTCTTCGCTGTGTCCCCCGCTGTGTCCCGCTGTGTCCTTTTGTGTCACGCTGTTTCCCCGCTGTGTCCCTGCAGTGTCCCTCTGTGTACCCCTCTGTGTCCAACTTTGTCCCTGCTGTGTCTCGTTGTGTCCCACGCTCTGTCCCACACTGTGTCCCGCAGTGTCCTCCGCTGTGTCCCGCTGTGTCCCCCGCTGTGTCCCGCTGTGTCCCCCGCTGAGTCCCCACTGTGTCCCCGCTCTGTCCCGTTGTGTCCCCCGCTGTGTCCTGCTGTGTCCCGCTGTGTCCCGCTGTGTCCTTGCTGTGACCCGCTCTGTCCCCACTGTATCGACGCTGTGTCCCGCTGTGTCCTGCTGTGGCCCCCGCTGTGGCCACCGCTATGTCACGCTGTGTCCACCGCTGTGTCCCGCTCTGTCCTTGCTGTGTCCCCCACTGTGTGCCGCTGTGTCCTCGCTGTGTCCCCCGCTGTGTCCTGCTGTGTCCTTTTGTGTCACGCTGTTTCCCCGCTGTGTCCCTGCAGTGTCCCTCTGTGTACCCCGCTGTGTCCAACTTTGTCCCCGCTGTTTCTCGTTGTGTCCCACGCTCTGTCCCACACTGTGTCCCGCAATGTCCTCCGCTGTGTCCGCTGTGTCCCCCGCTGAGTCCCGCTGTGTCCCCCGCTGAGTCCCCACTTGTGACCTCGCTCTGTCCCTGCTGTGTCCCGCTGTGTCCCGCTGTGTCCTTGCTGTGACCCGCTCTGTCCCCTCTGTATCGACGGTGTGTCCCGCTGTGTCCCGCTGTGTCCGCGCTGTTTTCCCCCTGTGTCCCGCTGTGTACCACTCTGTGTCCCCCGCTGTGTCCCGCTGTGTCCCCCGCTGTGACCCACTGTGTCCCGCTGTGTCCCCCACTGTGTCCCTGCTGTCTTCCCGGTGTGTCCCACTGTGTCCCGCTGTGTATTGCTGTGTCTCCCGCTGAGTTCTGCTGTGTCCCTCCTGTGTCCCAATGTGTCCTTGCTGTGTCATGCTCTGTCATGCTCCGTCCCCGCTGTGTCCCGCTGTGTCCTGCTGCGTCCCAACTGTGTGCACGCTGTGTCCTTCTGTGTACCCCGCTTTGTCCAGCTGTGTCCCCGCTGTGTCCCCTGTCCCCTGTTGTCCCCCGCTTTGTCCCCCGCTGTGTCCCGCTGTGTCTCGCTGTGTTACACTGTGTCCCTTGTTGTCCCGCTTGGTCCCCCGCTGTGACCTCGCTGTGTTTCCCGCTGTGTCCCTCTGTGTACCACTCTGTGTCCCCAGCTGTGTCCCGCTTTGTAAACCGCTGTGTCCAGCTATGTTCCCGCAGTGTCCCCGCTGTCTCCCGCTGTGTCCCGCTGTGTCCTGCTGTGTCCTC
>NW_012288092.1:0-1932 GCF_000151885.1 Dipodomys ordii
AAGATAAACAAAAAAATTCCCGAACTCATTATGTTCATTTCTATTAAGACAATGAGGAGTTGCACCATAAAAAACAACTAAGAACCTTCCAGTATCCCAACTCACCACGCACAAGTAAAGGGTGTTAGATCAAATAAGAACATCGACGAGCAATATGTACAGCAGTGAATGATTACAATGATGAGACGGGCCTACGAGTAGTTCAGAGGCTGTGTACATTAATGGGTAGGCAACCAACAATTCCACACAGGGGGGAAGCGTGCCTTTCGGTCTTAGGCGTATATGGGAGGCTCCAGGGACGCGACGAGGAGGACTTGTCCTCCATTTGCGTAGGTCATGCCGGGCGGGGTCGGAGGCCCGCCAGCGCCAGGCCTGATAATGACCGCGGGGAAAGCTTAACCAAAGAGCCGCTTCTCAGCCCGCGGTGCGGGTCAGCCTCCGCGTGGGGCGCGCGGCCCCGGCCCGGCTGCGTGGCCGGCCCAGTCTGACATTCGGCCCGCGGCGCAAGGTCGCGGGCGGGCTGTGTCACCCCAGGCCGGGGTCCGGCGCGCGGGCCGCGGGGCGCGGCCGGGCCGACCCGAGGAGGGTGCGCGCGGAGGGCCGGGAGCCCAGGGCGAGCCCGCGCCCACACCGCGCGTCGGGGGCTGCCGGGACCCCGCGCCGGCTCCCGCGAACCCCACACCCGGGCGGCCCCGCCATGCGGCCGGGACCCTCACCTCAGACCCCGGGGCCGACCCTGACTCAAAGCCACACTACCTACGAGACGAGGGGGGGCGCCGGGACCTGGGGGGGCGGAGGCCCGGTGCCAACACTGCGGTGGGGGTGGGGAGGGGGAACGCAGCCTCCTGTGGGGGAGGGGAGCAACAACCTTCGCGGCCATTTTGTCCTGGCTCCACTTCCGTCTTCTCTTCCCTTCAGGCCCCGGCGCACCCCCTGCCCGGGTTCCGTGCGGCCAAAAGTCGCGCTGTCATTGGTTCGTTCCAGCAGTGCCCGCCCCCTCCCCACCTGCTCCTTCCGCTCCCTCCCGCGTGTGCCCTGGCGTGGCGCATGCGTAGGAGCAAATGCGCTTCCCCTCCCCCGCCTGGAGTGACAGAGGACTCCCGCGCGCGGGCTCTCGGCCCCACCCTCGCTTTCCCCGGGGCCGTTCCGAGAGCGGGGGCGAGCGTGAAAGTTCGAGAACGCTGAGGTGGTGCGTCATCGCAAGGTGAGGCGGAACGGGGCGGGGCGGAGGCGGGAGGGGGCGGGGCCCGGGAGTGAGATCTGGGTCGTGATTGGGGCTCTCGGAAGGAAAGCGGTGCCTACTGGTTCAGGGCGCCGTGACAGACAGCCGACGGGGCGGGATCCTTCTGGAAGGTTCTGAGACAGGGTATAAGAGCCGGGGTGGCGGGCGGAAACCGGTCTCATTGAACGCGGTGGCAGCTCTCTGGTGGCGGGTGCTTTCTTCCTCGGCGGAACCGGGCCTACACACAAGGTGAGGCCGCCGTCGGCGGCGGCGGCGGGGACGGGGCGGCGCGGGCCGGGCTCCCCGCGGCCGTCCGCCCTTGTGCGGCCGGGCGGCGGGTGCGGAGCCCGGCGGGCGGGCGGGGCTCGGCCGGGCGGCCCCCGAGGGCCTGCGGGCCGCGGAGGGCAGGGCGGGGCGGCCGGGCTGCGCGGCCGGGGCGGGCTGGTGCGGGGCGGCCGGGCGGCCCCGGCGCGCTGCGGGGCTGCGGGCGGGCGGCCCCGGCCGTGCAGGAAGCAAGGGCGGCCGGACGCGGGGTGGGGGCGGGCGGGCGGAGCCCCGCTTTCCTTCTCGCCTTCTCCGGCTCTTAAAGGGGCCGCGCGCCAGCGCGGGCGGAGTGGCGGCGAGACGGGGCTGTAGGGGCGCAGGCGGTCGGGCCTGCGCTCCTCTGACTTGCCACTGCTGTCGGGGCTGCGGCGTTCCGCCCGTCCCTG
>NW_012288093.1:0-1777 GCF_000151885.1 Dipodomys ordii
CAAAAAAAAAAGAGTTTCATGGGCTTTCCTGCCCTGGCTGGCTCCAAACCACGATTCTCAGATCTCAGCCTCCTGAGTAGCTAGGATTACAGGCATGAACCCCCAGTGCCCATCTTCTGTCACTATTTTTAGGCTACCTCTTCCACCATAAGTCTTGTTATCAAATTTTGAGTCACACTCAACTGGAGCAACTGTTCAATTGCCTTCTCGTGGTTTTATTTATTAGCTTTCAGATATACTGCAAGAATAAAACATCTACAAATGAGTATCCACTGGCATATCTGTGTAAACTGTGCTCATTTGCCTCACTCTAAATTAAATCCTCAGTAACACACACACAATAACACACACACACACACACACATACACACATGCCAAATAAAATCTATTCTACTCAATTCAGTGTTTAAAAGTAAGCTAAGTGGCATCAATCAAGATGTATTATACTCACTCATAAACTGACATATTGAGCTGACATCTCTTTGAACAACTACTTGAAGATAATAACAACTTAAAAAGTTAGCTAGTAGCTGGGTGCTGGTGGCTCACATTAGCTACTTGGGAGGCTGAATGAATGAGGTTCACTAGATGTCATCTCAAAAAAAAAGTTTGGCTGGAGGCATGGCTCAAGTGGAATTTCACCATCCTATCAAGCATCAGCTGTGAGTTTAAATACTAGTACTGCAAAAAAAAAAAAAATCTAGGAGGTTTAAAACTTATTCCTAGCCGGGCGCTGGTGGCTCACGCCTGTAATCCTAGCTACTCAGGAGGCTGAGATCTGAGGATCGCGGTTCAAAGCCAGCCCGGGCAGGAAAAACCGTGAGACTCCTATCTCCAATAAACCACCAGAAAACCGGAAGTGGCGCTGTAGCTCAAGTGGTAGAGCGCTCGCCTTGAGCTGAAGAGCTGAGGGACAGCGCCCAGGCCTAGAGTTCAAGCCCCACAACCAACAAAAAAAAAAACTTATTCCTGAGTCATCTCTTTCCTTTCCAAAAGCTAAGATTAGATCCCTGAGTACTAAGACTACTGGGTCTTCCTCAGTTAATGTTTGTTGAGAAAAAGGAAAAAAAAAGGCTTACACTAAGAACCAGAAAGCTTAGGGTGGTGGACAAACTGCAAAGGTAAAGAGGTTCTAACAAAGGCTAAAATAGGTGAGTTGGTGTTTGCTAAACTATACTGGCAAAGGACAGCTTCTGTCCTTTGGGGCTGAATTTCTGGTCAGTAAGCCAACTCTCAGAGATTTCCTCCCACACATTCCTTAACTTCTAAGTTTTGGAAATTTTTCTACTGAAATACTAAGAATAATAGTCAGAGACTATGTTCTTTGCAACCAAAAGTGTTTGGGCAGCATCTCAGCATGTGATGAGGGAAGGGATTACAACTGACAGAAATCTAGGGTCATTGTTGCTTTGTATGTCCCTCCCCCACAGTATAACCCCTGCTTTCACTATATTTGATGTCGGTATAATTTGTGGAGGAGAAGGGGAAAAACAAGTCGTTTAAGGATACAGGTGGACCCTTTGCAACAATGAGAAGTACAAGTTGTCATGTCGAAATAGAACTTTACAACTTTGGTGGGGGCGGGGGAGGATTAGGTGGGGGGGGGGAGGAGGCTGGGAAGGGATGTGAAGGGTAAACAAAGGAGGAGGCTGCAATGCTTGATAAGAAATGTACTCATTTTCTTGCCCATGTAATTGTAACCCCTCTGTACAGTATGTTCACAATAAAAAGAAAAAAAAAAGAAAAAGAAAAGTGAACAGAAATCTAGGGTCAGAAA
>NW_012288094.1:0-1815 GCF_000151885.1 Dipodomys ordii
TGCTTGGATCGATGATGACTCCCCAAAATACATTCTTGGAAGCTGAACAAAATGAGTGAAACTCTATAACCGTCGTTCTCATCGTGACTGAGGTCCAGAGTCAGGCAGTGTAGGAGCGGGGCCCGAGTTGCAGTCGCACACATTCTTTGCACCTGCGGGGCGCTGGCTGAAGACCGCCTCCCTGGCACTCAGACACTGCCATCCTGGGCTTGCTGTGGGTTGGGAGCACGCTCGCTCTGTGGGGCAGTCTGGTTGGATGGATGGAGGCCACGCCCAGCCTGTGCCCGCGGTGGGCATCCCTGGCCTCTGGCCGGCTGGGCTGTGACGGGGCAGCCGGTGGGTGGCTCGTGTCCCCGGCTAGGAAGAAGAGGAGGCGCCTAGGTGTTTGGCAGATGTGCGCTTGGTGATTGGATCCCCAGGACCGTGCCCTCAGTAGAAGCGTGTGTGGTGTTGAGGTTTTGTGGCCCGAGGTGTGTGTGGCCGAGGTTTGGGCTAGCCCACCCCCGCAGGCTTGGTGTTGGTCTCCCAGAGACCAAGTCTGGCTGCCCAGAGGTTCCCCGTTGAGGGTATGGGGAAGGAGAGCCCGCCTTGGGGCGGACAGTGGAGCTAGCTAGGAGAGGATTGGGTCCCTGTTGGCGTTCGGGGAGTGGGAGGAGTGCGCAGTGCAGGGGTGCGTTTGGCGGGTGGCAGTGGCCAGGGCTGAGTTCCCCATGGGGCGGGAGGGCTGGCGGGCGGGCGAGCGAGCCAGGAGCTGCAGTGGGTCTGGTTTGGGCCCTGCGGTCATTGTGTTCCCTGGTGCCCTGCAGGCGCATTTGGTGCATTGGGGGGGTGAGGGGTGGGTGGGTGCGGTTTTCAAGCGCCCGGGCCCTTTGGGGGAATCCACCCCCGGGGGTGCAGAGTGCGGTGCGGCCAGGCCCAGGATTGACTTGAGGCGGAGTGCGGGGCCTGGGCAGAGACTGTCCGCTGAGTTTTCTTCCCGGTCTGGGGACAGCCTTGGGCAGGGAGTGCGGTGTGATGGTGGCGGGCGCTTGTGCCGTTAGTGTCCCCGGCCGGCAGCGCAGGTTGCGCAGGCCTGTGGGGAGGAGGCTGAGGAGTCCCGCGGTTGGCCGTTGGGGTGCGATGGAGGTGTGGGTGCAGGTCCTTGCCCAAAGCACTAGCAGTCCGTTAGCGGGACTGTGGCAGTGGAGCCAAGCCGGTGGATGCTTGCATGGCCCGGCCAGGATAGGCCGAGTGGGCAGGCCTTGGGCCGGTTGGGTCTAGGCCAGTAAGGCAGTCATGGCTGAGAGTCGTGGGGGACATCGGGCAGGCTCTGTGTTTCTCTGTGGTGGGCAGGGCCTTGTGAATTGGGGCTCCGAGGAGCCTGCCATCAGCAGGCGGCTCAGAGGCGTCCCCAGTCCTCCCCCCCCCCCCCGGACAGTGGGCCGACAGCTTGGCAGAGTCCGTGCAGGAGGGTTGAAGGAGAAGCAGCTTAACGCGGGCCCCCCTTGGGCCCTGTTGGCGGTACGACGATGCTGGTGAAAGGAGACGGGCTTTGAGTGGCAGACACTGCACGGATGTGTGCAGGTGGCGGGCAGAGATTTCAAGGCGCGGTCCTGCGACACTACACAGGACTGGGTAGTGGGTCAGGGTAGCTGGCCCACACCAACCTGACGCCCACGCGAACCCGCACACCCGCGCACCCACGAACAGACACACACGCAACACAGCCACGCCTGCCCCCACCCACGGGCCCCCTCTTCTGGCTTGGTAGACCCCGAGCGCGGTCACAGGCGCATGGTCGTGCCGAAACCCCTTGAGGAGGGTGGCACCGGAGAG
>NW_012288095.1:0-14976 GCF_000151885.1 Dipodomys ordii
TCAAGGATAGGCAGAGTGGGCAGGCCTTGGGCCGGTTGGGTCTAGGCCAGTAAGGCAGTCATGGCTGAGAGTCGTGGGGGACATCGGGCAGGCTCTGTGTTTCTCTGTGGTGGGCAGGGCCTTGTGAATTGGGGCTCCGAGGAGCCTGCCATCAGCAGGCGGCTCAGAGGCGTCCCCAGTCCTCCCCCCCCCGACAGTGGGCCGACACCTTGGCAGAGTCCGTGCAGGAGGGTTGAAGGAGAAGCAGCTTAACGCGGGCGCCCCTTGGGCCCTGTTGGCGGTACGACGATGCTGGTGAAAGGAGACGGGCTTTGAGTGGCAGACACTGCACGGATGTGTGCAGGTGGCGGGCAGAGATTTCAAGGCGCGGTCCTGCGACACTACACAGGACTGGGTAGTGGGTCAGGGTAGCTGGCCCACACCAACCTGACGCCCACGCGAACCCGCACACCCGCGCACCCACGAACAGACACACACGCAACACAGCCACGCCTGCCCCCACCCACGGGCCCCATCTTCTGACTTGGTAGACCCCGAGCGCGGTCACAGGCGCATGGTCGTGCCGAAACCCCTTGAGGAGGGTGGCACCGGAGAGCAGAAGACAGATAGCTGTGGAGTTGGGGCAAGCTGCGAGTTGGCGTGACCGGTCAGCTCTTGGCCTTGTTCCTTTTCCTCAAGGGCGCTCTTGATTGTTCTTGGTCCCCAGGCGCTGATTGCCCAGGATGCCTTCGGTCAGCGGGACCTCGGGGTGCATGCCAGGCCCAGGGAGCAGTGTAGCCTTGAAGGGGTGCGAGCCGCCCGGCCTGCTCCCTGTCCCGCCGTGGACGGTGCATCGGCGGCCCCTGGGAAAGAGAGGTGAGCCTTACTGGGCCCAAGGGGGTTCCGTGGTGGTCCTTGGTGTGGGTGGGAGCTGCTCAAGGCTTGCCGTTTGGCGTTGCGGCAAACGTCCTGGCCAGTGCTGCTCGCGCCCCGCGGGCCGGGTCCCGCTCGGCGCCCAGAGCCTGTGCTTGGATCGATGATGATTCCCCAAAAAAACATTCCTTGGAAAAGCTGAACAAAATGAGTGAAAACTCACTCCCGTCTCCGCTCATCGGTGACTGAGGTCCGGCACTTTTTGCACGAGCCAGCTAGTGTAGGAGCCGGGAAGGCCTTTCCCTCTCACGCATTTGTGCCCCCAGCACGGGCGGCAGCCCTAGACAGGTAGCCAGCCATCGCAGTGGGCCCTGGCACTCACCGTTCCTTTCTCCAGTGGGGCTTGCCTGTGAGGCCGAGGTTTGGCCGACTCGTCTGGGTCTCGCTTCTGCTCAGGTGTCTAGAGCTGCCAGCCAACTAGTTAGTAGCACCTCCTTGCTCTGCTTGCCGACTCTGTGGTCTCTGGCCACGTGGGCGCCGTCGGGCTGCCAGTCCCTTGTCCAGGGGACGAATAGGCGGCGTTTGAGAGGCATACACCCGCAAACGGCTGCCTTGGACACACCGCAACGCATAGACTCCAACAACCAATCCCTTCACCACCACCGTCTCACACTTGCACAAAGAAACCCCAACCCCCAGGCACAGGCACAGGCACACGAACACACACGCACGTGCGCCCGCTCACACACACGCGCGCACACACACGTCCTGTGCGACCCAAGTTTGGCTTGCCTTCCTACGAGCTGTTGTGCTCATGGGCCAGACAAGCCCCGTGAGGGTGGGATAGGAGAATGAAAGAGAGCTATGGAGCTAGGGCAAGGAGGGAGTTTTGCGTGACGCGTCAGCCATTGGCCTTGGTTCTTTTCTCAACGGCCCTCTTGATTCCTCTTGGCTCCCAGGCGCTGATTTCCCAGAAGACCTTGGGTCAGCGGGGCCTCGGGTTGGCAGCCAGGCCCAGAGAGCAGTGTAGCCTTGAAGGGGCGCGAGCCGCCCGGCCTGCTGCGTCGTGACTCGCCGTGGACAGCGCATCGGCCCCGAGGAGAGAGGGAGGTAAGCCTCGCTGAGTGCCCGAGGGGGTCCCACTGTCCTCGGTGTGGGTTGGAGCTTGGCCTGCCCCGAGCTGCTGGCGCCCAGCGTGCCGTGTGCTGCTTGGCGCCCAGCGGGTGTGCTTGGATCGATGATGACTCCCCAAAATAACATTCCTTGGAAGCTGAACAAAATGAGTGAAAACTCTATAACCGTCGTTCTCATCGTGACTGAGGTCCAGAGTCAGGCAGTGTAGGAGCGGGGCCCGAGTTGCAGTCGCACACATTCTTTGCACCTGCGGGGCGCTGGCTGAAGACCGCCTCCCTGGCACTCAGACACTGCCATCCTGGGCTTGCTGTGGGTTGGGAGCACGCTCGCTCTGTGGGGCAGTCTGGTTGGATGGATGGAGGCCACGCCCAGCCTGTGCCCGCGGTGGGCATCCCTGGCCTCTGGCCGGCTGGGCTGTGACGGGGCAGCCGGTGGGTGGCTCGTGTCCCCGGCTAGGAAGAAGAGGAGGCGCCTAGGTGTTTGGCAGATGTGCGCTTGGTGATTGGATCCCCAGGACCGTGCCCTCAGTAGAAGCGTGTGTGGTGTTGAGGTTTTGTGGCCCGAGGTGTGTGTGGCCGAGGTTTGGGCTAGCCCACCCCCGCAGGCTTGGTGTTGGTCTCCCAGAGACCAAGTCTGGCTGCCCAGAGGTTCCCCGTTGAGGGTATGGGGAAGGAGAGCCCGCCTTGGGGCGGACAGTGGAAGCTAGCTAGGAGAGGATTGGGTCCCTGTTGGCGTTCGGGGAGTGGGAGGAGTGCACAGTGCAGGGGTGCGTTTGGCGGGTGGCAGTGGCCAGGGCTGAGTTCCCCATGGGGCGGGAGGGCTGGCGGGCGGGCGAGCGAGCCAGGAGCTGCAGTGGGTCTGGTTTGGGCCCTGCGGTCATTGTGTTCCCTGGTGCCCTGCAGGCGCATTTGGTGCATTGGGGGGGTGAGGGGTGGGTGGGTGCGGTTTTCAAGCGCCCGGGCCCTTTGGGGGAATCCACCCCCGGGGGTGCAGAGTGCGGTGCGGCCAGGCCCAGGATTGACTTGAGGCGGAGTGCGGGGCCTGGGCAGAGACTGTCCGCTGAGTTTTCTTCCCGGTCTGGGGACAGCCTTGGGCAGGGAGTGCGGTGTGATGGTGGCGGGCGCTTGTGCCGTTAGTGTCCCCGGCCGGCAGCGCAGGTTGCGCAGGCCTGTGGGGAGGAGGCTGAGGAGTCCCGCGGTTGGCCGTTGGGGTGCGATGGAGGTGTGGGTGCAGGTCCTTGCCCAAAGCACTAGCAGTCCGTTAGCGGGACTGTGGCAGTGGAGCCAAGCCGGTGGATGCTTGCATGGCCCGGCCAGGATAGGCAGAGTGGGCAGGCCTTGGGCCGGTTGGGTCTAGGCCAGTAAGGCAGTCATGGCTGAGAGTCGTGGGGGACATCGGGCAGGCTCTGTGTTTCTCTGTGGTGGGCAGGGCCTTGTGAATTGGGGCTCCGAGGAGCCTGCCATCAGCAGGCGGCTCAGAGGCGTCCCCAGTCCTCCCCCCCCCCCGGACAGTGGGCCGACAGCTTGGCAGAGTCCGTGCAGGAGGGTTGAAGGAGAAGCAGCTTAACGCGGGCGCCCCTTGGGCCCTGTTGGCGGTACGACGATGCTGGTGAAAGGAGACGGGCTTTGAGTGGCAGACACTGCACGGATGTGTGCAGGTGGCGGGCAGAGATTTCAAGGCGCGGTCCTGCGACACTACACAGGACTGGGTAGTGGGTCAGGGTAGCTGGCCCACACCAACCTGACGCCCACGCGAACCCGCACACCCGCGCACCCACGAACAGACACACACGCAACACAGCCACGCCTGCCCCCACCCACGGGCCCCCTCTTCTGGCTTGGTAGACCCCGAGCGCGGTCACAGGCGCATGGTCGTGCCGAAACCCCTTGAGGAGGGTGGCACCGGAGAGCAGAAGACAGATAGCTGTGGAGTTGGGGCAAGCTGCGAGTTGGCGTGACCGGTCAGCTCTTGGCCTTGTTCCTTTTCCTCAAGGGCGCTCTTGATTGTTCTTGGTCCCCAGGCGCTGATTGCCCAGGATGCCTTCGGTCAGCGGGACCTCGGGGTGCATGCCAGGCCCAGGGAGCAGTGTAGCCTTGAAGGGGCGCGAGCCGCCCGGCCTGCTCCCTGTCCCGCCGTGGACGGTGCATCGGCGGCCCTGGGGAGAGAGAGGTGAGCCTTACTGGGCCCAAGGGGGTTCCGTGGTGGTCCTTGGTGTGGGTGGGCGCTGCTCAAGGCTTGCCGTTTGGCGTTGCGGCAAACGTCCTGGCCAGTGCTGCTCGCGCCCCGCGGGCCGGGTCCCGCTCGGCGCCCAGAGCCTGTGCTTGGATCGATGATGATTCCCAAAAAAAACATTCCTTGGAAAAGCTGAACAAAATGAGTGAAAACTCACTCCCGTCTCCGCTCATCGGTGACTGAGGTCCGGCACTTTTTGCATGAGCCAGCTAGTGTAGGAGCCGGGAAGGCCTTTCCCTCTCACGCATTTGTGCCCCCAGCACGGGCGGCAGCCCTAGACAGGTAGCCAGCCATCGCAGTGGGCCCTGGCACTCACCGTTCCTTTCTCCAGTGGGGCTTGCCTGTGAGGCCGAGGTTTGGCCGACTCGTCTGGGTCTCGCTTCTGCTCAGGTGTCTAGAGCTGCCAGCCAACTAGTTAGTAGCACCTCCTTGCTCTGCTTGCCGACTCTGTGGTCTCTGGCCACGTGGGCGCCGTCGGGCTGCCAGTCCCTTGTCCAGGGGACGAATAGGCGGCGTTTGAGAGGCATACACCCGCAAACGGCTGCCTTGGACACACCGCAACGCATAGACTCCAACAACCAATCCCTTCACCACCACCGTCTCACACTTGCACAAAGAAACCCCAACCCCCAGGCACAGGCACAGGCACACGAACACACACGCACGTGCGCCCGCTCACACACACGCGCGCACACACACGTCCTGTGCGACCCAAGTTTGGCTTGCCTTCCTACGAGCTGTTGTGCTCATGGGCCAGACAAGCCCCGTGAGGGTGGGATAGGAGAATGAAAGAGAGCTATGGAGCTAGGGCAAGGAGGGAGTTTTGCGTGACGCGTCAGCCATTGGCCTTGGTTCTTTTCTCAACGGCCCTCTTGATTCCTCTTGGCTCCCAGGCGCTGATTTCCCAGAAGACCTTGGGTCAGCGGGGCCTCGGGTTGGCAGCCAGGCCCAGATTGCAGTGTAGCCTTGAAGGGGCGCGAGCCGCCCGGCCTGCTGCGTCGTGACTCGCCGTGGACAGTGCATCGGCCCCGAGGAGAGAGGGAGGTAAGCCTCGCTGTGCCCGAGGGGGTCCCACTGTCCTCGGTGTGGGTTGGAGCTTGGCCTGCCCCGAGCTGCTGGCGCCCAGCGTGCCGTGTGCTGCTTGGCGCCCAGCGGGTGTGCTTGGATCGATGATGACTCCCCAAAATAACATTCCTTGGAAGCTGAACAAAATGAGTGAAAACTCTATAACCGTCGTTCTCATCGTGACTGAGGTCCAGAGTCAGGCAGTGTAGGAGCGGGGCCCGAGTTGCAGTCGCACACATTCTTTGCACCTGCGGGGCGCTGGCTGAAGACCGCCTCCCTGGCACTCAGACACTGCCATCCTGGGCTTGCTGTGGGTTGGGAGCACGCTCGCTCTGTGGGGCAGTCTGGTTGGATGGATGGAGGCCACGCCCAGCCTGTGCCCGCGGTGGGCATCCCTGGCCTCTGGCCGGCTGGGCTGTGACGGGGCAGCCGGTGGGTGGCTCGTGTCCCCGGCTAGGAAGAAGAGGAGGCGCCTAGGTGTTTGGCAGATGTGCGCTTGGTGATTGGATCCCCAGGACCGTGCCCTCAGTAGAAGCGTGTGTGGTGTTGAGGTTTTGTGGCCCGAGGTGTGTGTGGCCGAGGTTTGGGCTAGCCCACCCCCACAGGCTTGGTGTTGGTCTCCCAGAGACCAAGTCTGGCTGCCCAGAGGTTCCCCGTTGAGGGTATGGGGAAGGAGAGCCCGCCTTGGGGCGGACAGTGGAGCTAGCTAGGAGAGGATTGGGTCCCTGTTGGCGTTCGGGGAGTGGGAGGAGTGCGCAGTGCAGGGGTGCGTTTGGCGGGTGGCAGTGGCCAGGGCTGAGTTCCCCATGGGGCGGGAGGGCTGGCGGGCGGGCGAGCGAGCCAGGAGCTGCAGTGGGTCTGGTTTGGGCCCTGCGGTCATTGTGTTCCCTGGTGCCCTGCAGGCGCATTTGGTGCATTGGGGGGGTGAGGGGTGGGTGGGTGCGGTTTTCAAGCGCCCGGGCCCTTTGGGGGAATCCACCCCCGGGGGTGCAGAGTGCGGTGCGGCCAGGCCCAGGATTGACTTGAGGCGGAGTGCGGGGCCTGGGCAGAGACTGTCCGCTGAGTTTTCTTCCCGGTCTGGGGACAGCCTTGGGCAGGGAGTGCGGTGTGATGGTGGCGGGCGCTTGTGCCGTTAGTGTCCCCGGCCGGCAGCGCAGGTTGCGCAGGCCTGTGGGGAGGAGGCTGAGGAGTCCCGCGGTTGGCCGTTGGGGTGCGATGGAGGTGTGGGTGCAGGTCCTTGCCCAAAGCACTAGCAGTCCGTTAGCGGGACTGTGGCAGTGGAGCCAAGCCGGTGGATGCTTGCATGGCCCGGCCAGGATAGGCAGAGTGGGCAGGCCTTGGGCCGGTTGGGTCTAGGCCAGTAAGGCAGTCATGGCTGAGAGTCGTGGGGGACATCGGGCAGGCTCTGTGTTTCTCTGTGGTGGGCAGGGCCTTGTGAATTGGGGCTCCGAGGAGCCTGCCATCAGCAGGCGGCTCAGAGGCGTCCCCAGTCCTCCCCCCCCCCCCGGACAGTGGGCCGACGGCTTGGCAGAGTCCGTGCAGGAGGGTTGAAGAAGCAGCTTAACGCGGGCGCCCCTTGGGCCCTGTTGGCGGTACGACGATGCTGGTGAAAGGAGACGGGCTTTGAGTGGCAGACACTGCACGGATGTGTGCAGGTGGCGGGCAGAGATTTCAAGGCGCGGTCCTGCGACACTACACAGGACTGGGTAGTGGGTCAGGGTAGCTGGCCCACACCAACCTGACGCCCACGCGAACCCGCACACCCGCGCACCCACGAACAGACACACACGCAACACAGCCACGCCTGCCCCCACCCACGGGCCCCCTCTTCTGGCTTGGTAGACCCCGAGCGCGGTCACAGGCGCATGGTCGTGCCGAAACCCCTTGAGGAGGGTGGCACCGGAGAGCAGAAGACAGATAGCTGTGGAGTTGGGGCAAGCTGCGAGTTGGCGTGACCGGTCAGCTCTTGGCCTTGTTCCTTTTCCTCAAGGGCGCTCTTGATTGTTCTTGGTCCCCAGGCGCTGATTGCCCAGGATGCCTTCGGTCAGCGGGACCTCGGGGTGCATGCCAGGCCCAGGGAGCAGTGTAGCCTTGAAGGGGCGCGAGCCGCCCGGCCTGCTCCCTGTCCCGCCGTGGACGGTGCATCGGCGGCCCCGGGGAGAGAGAGGTGAGCCTTACTGGGCCCAAGGGGGTTCCGTGGTGGTCCTTGGTGTGGGTGGGAGCTGCTCAAGGCTTGCCGTTTGGCGTTGCGGCAAACGTCCTGGCCAGTGCTGCTCGCGCCCCGCGGGCCGGGTCCCGCTCGGCGCCCAGAGCCTGTGCTTGGATCGATGATGATTCCCCAAAAAAACATTCCTTGGAAAAGCTGAACAAAATGAGTGAAAACTCACTCCCGTCTCCGCTCATCGGTGACTGAGGTCCGGCACTTTTTGCACGAGCCAGGAGCCGGGAAGGCCTTTCCCTTTCCCTCTCACGCATTTGTGCCCCCAGCACGGGCGGCAGCCCTAGACAGGTAGCCAGCCATCGCAGTGGGCCCTGGCACTCACCGTTCCCAGTGGGGCTTGCCTGTGAGGCCGAGGTTTGGCCGACTCGTCTGGTTCTGCTCAGGTGTCTAGAGCTGCCAGCCAACTAGTTAGTGGCACCTCCTTGCTCTGCTTGCCGACTCTGTGGTCTCTGGCCACGTGGGCGCCGTCGGGCTGCCAGTCCCTTGTCCAGGGGACGAATAGGCGGCGTTTGAAAGGCATACACCCGCAAACGGCTGCCTTGGACACACCGCAACGCATAGACTCCAACAACCAATCCCTTCACCACCACCGTCTCACACTTGCACAAAGAAACCCCAACCCCCAGGCACAGGCACAGGCACACGAACACACACGCACGTGCGCCCGCTCACACACACGCGCGCACACACACGTCCTGTGCGACCCAAGTTTGGCTTGCCTTCCTACGAGCTGTTGTGCTCATGGGCCAGACAAGCCCCGTGAGGGTGGGATAGGAGAATGAAAGAGAGCTATGGAGCTAGGGCAAGGAGGGAGTTTTGCGTGACGCGTCAGCCATTGGCCTTGGTTCTTTTCTCAACGGCCCTCTTGATTCCTCTTGGCTCCCAGGCGCTGATTTCCCAGAAGACCTTGGGTCAGCGGGGCCTCGGGTTGGCAGCCAGGCCCAGAGAGCAGTGTAGCCTTGAAGGGGCGCGAGCCGCCCGGCCTGCTGCGTCGTGACTCGCCGTGGACAGTGCATCGGCCCCGAGGAGAGAGGGAGGTAAGCCTCGCTGTGCCTGAGGGGGTCCCACTGTCCTCGGTGTGGGTTGGAGCTTGGCCTGCCCCGAGCTGCTGGCGCCCAGCGTGCCGTGTGCTGCTTGGCGCCCAGCGGGTGTGCTTGGATCGATGATGACTCCCCAAAATAACATTCCTTGGAAGCTGAACAAAATGAGTGAAAACTCTATAACCGTCGTTCTCATCGTGACTGAGGTCCAGAGTCAGGCAGTGTAGGAGCGGGGCCCGAGTTGCAGTCGCACACATTCTTTGCACCTGCGGGGCGCTGGCTGAAGACCGCCTCCCTGGCACTCAGACACTGCCATCCTGGGCTTGCTGTGGGTTGGGAGCACGCTCGCTCTGTGGGGCAGTCTGGTTGGATGGATGGAGGCCACGCCCAGCCTGTGCCCGCGGTGGGCATCCCTGGCCTCTGGCCGGCTGGGCTGTGACGGGGCAGCCGGTGGGTGGCTCGTGTCCCCGGCTAGGAAGAAGAGGAGGCGCCTAGGTGTTTGGCAGATGTGCGCTTGGTGATTGGATCCCCAGGACCGTGCCCTCAGTAGAAGCGTGTGTGGTGTTGAGGTTTTGTGGCCCGAGGTGTATGTGGCCGAGGTTTGGGCTAGCCCACCCCCGCAGGCTTGGTGTTGGTCTCCCAGAGACCAAGTCTGGCTGCCCAGAGGTTCCCCGTTGAGGGTATGGGGAAGGAGAGCCCGCCTTGGGGCGGACAGTGGAGCTAGCTAGGAGAGGATTGGGTCCCTGTTGGCGTTCGGGGAGTGGGAGGAGTGCGCAGTGCAGGGGTGCGTTTGGCGGGTGGCAGTGGCCAGGGCTGAGTTCCCCATGGGGCGGGAGGGCTGGCGGGCGGGCGAGCGAGCCAGGAGCTGCAGTGGGTCTGGTTTGGGCCCTGCGGTCATTGTGTTCCCTGGTGCCCTGCAGGCGCATTTGGTGCATTGGGGGGGTGAGGGGTGGGTGGGTGCGGTTTTCAAGCGCCCGGGCCCTTTGGGGGAATCCACCCCCGGGGGTGCAGAGTGCGGTGCGGCCAGGCCCAGGATTGACTTGAGGCGGAGTGCGGGGCCTGGGCAGAGACTGTCCGCTGAGTTTTCTTCCCGGTCTGGGGACAGCCTTGGGCAGGGAGTGCGGTGTGATGGTGGCGGGCGCTTGTGCCGTTAGTGTCCCCGGCCAGCAGCGCAGGTTGCGCAGGCCTGTGGGGAGGAGGCTGAGGAGTCCCGCGGTTGGCCGTTGGGGTGCGATGGAGGTGTGGGTGCAGGTCCTTGTCCAAAGGACTAGCAGTCATTAGCGGGACTGTGGCAGTGGAGCCAAGCCGGTGGATGCTTGCATGGCCCGGCCAGGATAGGCAGAGTGGGCAGGCCTTGGGCCGGTTGGGTCTAGGCCAGTAAGGCAGTCATGGCTGAGAGTCGTGGGGGACATCGGGCAGGCTCTGTGTTTCTCTGTGGTGGGCAGGGCCTTGTGAATTGGGGCTCCGAGGAGCCTGCCATCAGCAGGCGGCTCAGAGGCGTCCCCAGTCCTCCCCCCCCGACAGTGGGCCGACGGCTTGGCAGAGTCCGTGCAGGAGGGTTGAAGGAGAAGCAGCTTAACGCGGGCGCCCCTTGGGCCCTGTTGGCGGTACGACGATGCTGGTGAAAGGAGACGGGCTTTGAGTGGCAGACACTGCACGGATGTGTGCAGGTGGCGGGCAGAGATTTCAAGGCGCGGTCCTGCGACACTACACAGGACTGGGTAGTGGGTCAGGGTAGCTGGCCCACACCAACCTGACGCCCACGCGAACCCGCACACCCGCGCACCCACGAACAGACACACACGCAACACAGCCACGCCTGCCCCCACCCACGGGCCCCATCTTCTGACTTGGTAGACCCCGAGCGCGGTCACAGGCGCATGGTCGTGCCGAAACCCCTTGAGGAGGGTGGCACCGGAGAGCAGAAGACAGATAGCTGTGGAGTTGGGGCAAGCTGCGAGTTGGCGTGACCGGTCAGCTCTTGGCCTTGTTCCTTTTCCTCAAGGGCGCTCTTGATTGTTCTTGGTCCCCAGGCGCTGATTGCCCAGGATGCCTTCGGTCAGCGGGACCTCGGGGTGCATGCCAGGCCCAGGGAGCAGTGTAGCCTTGAAGGGGCGCGAGCCGCCCGGCCTGCTCCCTGTCCCGCCGTGGACGGTGCATCGGCGGCCCCGGGGAGAGAGAGGTGAGCCTTACTGGGCCCAAGGGGGTTCCGTGGTGGTCCTTGGTGTGGGTGGGAGCTGCTCAAGGCTTGCCGTTTGGCGTTGCGGCAAACGTCCTGGCCAGTGCTGCTCGCGCCCCGCGGGCCGGGTCCCGCTCGGCGCCCAGAGCCTGTGCTTGGATCGATGATGATTCCCCAAAAAAACATTCCTTGGAAAAGCTGAACAAAATGAGTGAAAACTCACTCCCGTCTCCGCTCATCGGTGACTGAGGTCCGGCACTTTTTGCACGAGCCAGCTAGTGTAGGAGCCGGGAAGGCCTTTCCCTCTCACGCATTTGTGCCCCCAGCACGGGCGGCAGCCCTAGACAGGTAGCCAGCCATCGCAGTGGGCCCTGGCACTCACCGTTCCTTTCTCCAGTGGGGCTTGCCTGTGAGGCCGAGGTTTGGCCGACTCGTCTGGGTCTCGCTTCTGCTCAGGTGTCTAGAGCTGCCAGCCAACTAGTTAGTAGCACCTCCTTGCTCTGCTTGCCGACTCTGTGGTCTCTGGCCACGTGGGCGCCGTCGGGCTGCCAGTCCCTTGTCCAGGGGACGAATAGGCGGCGTTTGAGAGGCATACACCCGCAAACGGCTGCCTTGGACACACCGCAACGCATAGACTCCAACAACCAATCCCTTCACCACCACCGTCTCACACTTGCACAAAGAAACCCCAACCCCCAGGCACAGGCACAGGCACACGAACACACACGCACGTGCGCCCGCTCACACACACGCGCGCACACACACGTCCTGTGCGACCCAAGTTTGGCTTGCCTTCCTACGAGCTGTTGTGCTCATGGGCCAGACAAGCCCCGTGAGGGTGGGATAGGAGAATGAAAGAGAGCTATGGAGCTAGGGCAAGGAGGGAGTTTTGCGTGACGCGTCAGCCATTGGCCTTGGTTCTTTTCTCAACGGCCCTCTTGATTCCTCTTGGCTCCCAGGCGCTGATTTCCCAGAAGACCTTGGGTCAGCGGGGCCTCGGGTTGGCAGCCAGGCCCAGATTGCAGTGTAGCCTTGAAGGGGCGCGAGCCGCCCGGCCTGCTGCGTCGTGACTCGCCGTGGACAGTGCATCGGCCCCGAGGAGAGAGGGAGGTAAGCCTCGCTGTGCCCGAGGGGCTCCCACTGTCCTCGGTGTGGGTTGGAGCTTGGCCTGCCCCGAGCTGCTGGCGCCCAGCGTGCCGTGTGCTGCTTGGCGCCCAGCGGGTGTGCTTGGATCGATGATGACTCCCCAAAATAACATTCCTTGGAAGCTGAACAAAATGAGTGAAAACTCTATAACCGTCGTTCTCATCGTGACTGAGGTCCAGAGTCAGGCAGTGTAGGAGCGGGGCCCGAGTTGCAGTCGCACACATTCTTTGCACCTGCGGGGCGCTGGCTGAAGACCGCCTCCCTGGCACTCAGACACTGCCATCCTGGGCTTGCTGTGGGTTGGGAGCACGCTCGCTCTGTGGGGCAGTCTGGTTGGATGGATGGAGGCCACGCCCAGCCTGTGCCCGCGGTGGGCATCCCTGGCCTCTGGCCGGCTGGGCTGTGACGGGGCAGCCGGTGGGTGGCTCGTGTCCCCGGCTAGGAAGAAGAGGAGGCGCCTAGGTGTTTGGCAGATGTGCGCTTGGTGATTGGATCCCCAGGACCGTGCCCTCAGTAGAAGCGTGTGTGGTGTTGAGGTTTTGTGGCCCGAGGTGTGTGTGGCCGAGGTTTGGGCTAGCCCACCCCCGCAGGCTTGGTGTTGGTCTCCCAGAGACCAAGTCTGGCTGCCCAGAGGTTCCCCGTTGAGGGTATGGGGAAGGAGAGCCCGCCTTGGGGCGGACAGTGGAGCTAGCTAGGAGAGGATTGGGTCCCTGTTGGCGTTCGGGGAGTGGGAGGAGTGCGCAGTGCAGGGGTGCGTTTGGCGGGTGGCAGTGGCCAGGGCTGAGTTCCCCATGGGGCGGGAGGGCTGGCGGGCGGGCGAGCGAGCCAGGAGCTGCAGTGGGTCTGGTTTGGGCCCTGCGGTCATTGTGTTCCCTGGTGCCCTGCAGGCGCATTTGGTGCATTGGGGGGGTGAGGGGTGGGTGGGTGCGGTTTTCAAGCGCCCGGGCCCTTTGGGGGAATCCACCCCCGGGGGTGCAGAGTGCGGTGCGGCCAGGCCCAGGATTGACTTGAGGCGGAGTGCGGGGCCTGGGCAGAGACTGTCCGCTGAGTTTTCTTCCCGGTCTGGGGACAGCCTTGGGCAGGGAGTGCGGTGTGATGGTGGCGGGCGCTTGTGCCGTTAGTGTCCCCGGCCGGCAGCGCAGGTTGCGCAGGCCTGTGGGGAGGAGGCTGAGGAGTCCCGCGGTTGGCCGTTGGGGTGCGATGGAGGTGTGGGTGCAGGTCCTTGCCCAAAGCACTAGCAGTCGTTAGCGGGACTGTGGCAGTGGAGCCAAGCCGGTGGATGCTTGCATGGCCCGGCCAGGATAGGCAGAGTGGGCAGGCCTTGGGCCGGTTGGGTCTAGGCCAGTAAGGCAGTCATGGCTGAGAGTCGTGGGGGACATCGGGCAGGCTCTGTGTTTCTCTGTGGTGGGCAGGGCCTTGTGAATTGGGGCTCCGAGGAGCCTGCCATCAGCAGGCGGCTCAGAGGCGTCCCCAGTCCTCCCCCCTCCCCCCCCGACCGACGGCTTGGCAGAGTCCGTGCAGGAGGGTTGAAGGAGAAGCAGCTTAACGCGGGCGCCCCTTGGGCCCTGTTGGCGGTACGACGATGCTGGTGAAAGGAGACGGGCTTTGAGTGGCAGACACTGCACGGATGTGTGCAGGTGGCGGGCAGAGATTTCAAGGCGCGGTCCTGCGACACTACACAGGACTGGGTAGTGGGTCAGGGTAGCTGGCCCACACCAACCTGACGCCCACGCGAACCCACGAACAGACACACACGCAACACAGCCACGCCTGCCCCCACCCACGGGCCCCCTCTTCTGGCTTGGTAGACCCCGAGCGCGGTCACAGGCGCATGGTCGTGCCGAAACCCCTTGAGGAGGGTGGCACCGGAGAGCAGAAGACAGATAGCTGTGGAGTTGGGGCAAGCTGCGAGTTGGCGTGACCGGTCAGCTCTTGGCCTTGTTCCTTTTCCTCAAGGGCGCTCTTGATTGTTCTTGGTCCCCAGGCGCTGATTGCCCAGGATGCCTTCGGTCAGCGGGACCTCGGGGTGCATGCCAGGCCCAGGGAGCAGTGTAGCCTTGAAGGGGCGCGAGCCGCCCGGCCTGCTCCCTGTCCCGCCGTGGACGGTGCATCGGCGGCCCCGGGGAGAGAGAGGTGAGCCTTACTGGGCCCAAGGGGGTTCCGTGGTGGTCCTTGGTGTGGGTGGGAGCTGCTCAAGGCTTGCCGTTTGGCGTTGCGGCAAACGTCCTGGCCAGTGCTGCTCGCGCCCCGCGGGCCGGGTCCCGCTCGGCGCCCAGAGCCTGTGCTTGGATCGATGATGATTCCCCAAAAAAACATTCCTTGGAAAAGCTGAACAAAATGAGTGAAAACTCACTCCCGTCTCCGCTCATCGGTGACTGAGGTCCGGCACTTTTTGCACGAGCCAGCTAGTGTAGGAGCCGGGAAGGCCTTTCCCTCTCACGCATTTGTGCCCCCAGCACGGGCGGCAGCCCTAGACAGGTAGCCAGCCATCGCAGTGGGCCCTGGCACTCACCGTTCCTTTCTCCAGTGGGGCTTGCCTGTGAGGCCGAGGTTTGGCCGACTCGTCTGGGTCTCGCTTCTGCTCAGGTGTCTAGAGCTGCCAGCCAACTAGTTAGTAGCACCTCCTTGCTCTGCTTGCCGACTCTGTGGTCTCTGGCCACGTGGGCGCCGTCGGGCTGCCAGTCCCTTGTCCAGGGGACGAATAGGCGGCGTTTGAAAGGCATACACCCGCAAACGGCTGCCTTGGACACACCGCAACGCATAGACTCCAACAACCAATCCCTTCACCACCACCGTCTCACACTTGCACAAAGAAACCCCAACCCCCAGGCACAGGCACAGGCACACGAACACACACGCACGTGCGCCCGCTCACACACACGCGCGCACACACACGTCCTGTGCGACCCAAGTTTGGCTTGCCTTCCTACGAGCTGTTGTGCTCATGGGCCAGACAAGCCCCGTGAGGGTGGGATAGGAGAATGAAAGAGAGCTATGGAGCTAGGGCAAGGAGGGAGTTTTGCGTGACGCGTCAGCCATTGGCCTTGGTTCTTTTCTCAACGGCCCTCTTGATTACCTCTTGGCTCCCAGGCGCTGATTCCCAGAAG
>NW_012288096.1:0-3013 GCF_000151885.1 Dipodomys ordii
AGGTAAGCCTCGCTGTGCCCGAGGGGGTCCCACTGTCCTCGGTGTGGGTTGGAGCTTGGCTGCCCCGAGCTGCTGGCGCCCAGCGTGCCGTGTGCTGCTTGGCGCCCAGCGGGTGTGCTTGGATCGATGATGACTCCCCAAAATAACATTCCTTGGAAGCTGAACAAAATGAGTGAAAACTCTATAACCGTCGTTCTCATCGTGACTGAGGTCCAGAGTCAGGCAGTGTAGGAGCGGGGCCCGAGTTGCAGTCGCACACATTCTTTGCACCTGCGGGGCGCTGGCTGAAGACCGCCTCCCTGGCACTCAGACACTGCCATCCTGGGCTTGCTGTGGGTTGGGAGCACGCTCGCTCTGTGGGGCAGTCTGGTTGGATGGATGGAGGCCACGCCCAGCCTGTGCCCGCGGTGGGCATCCCTGGCCTCTGGCCGGCTGGGCTGTGACGGGGCAGCCGGTGGGTGGCTCGTGTCCCCGGCTAGGAAGAAGAGGAGGCGCCTAGGTGTTTGGCAGATGTGCGCTTGGTGATTGGATCCCCAGGACCGTGCCCTCAGTAGAAGCGTGTGTGGTGTTGAGGTTTTGTGGCCCGAGGTGTGTGTGGCCGAGGTTTGGGCTAGCCCACCCCCGCAGGCTTGGTGTTGGTCTCCCAGAGACCAAGTCTGGCTGCCCAGAGGTTCCCCGTTGAGGGTATGGGGAAGGAGAGCCCGCCTTGGGGCGGACAGTGGAAGCTAGCTAGGAGAGGATTGGGTCCCTGTTGGCGTTCGGGGAGTGGGAGGAGTGCGCAGTGCAGGGGTGCGTTTGGCGGGTGGCAGTGGCCAGGGCTGAGTTCCCCATGGGGCGGGAGGGCTGGCGGGCGGGCGAGCGAGCCAGGAGCTGCAGTGGGTCTGGTTTGGGCCCTGCGGTCATTGTGTTCCCTGGTGCCCTGCAGGCGCATTTGGTGCATTGGGGGGGTGAGGGGTGGGTGGGTGCGGTTTTCAAGCGCCCGGGCCCTTTGGGGGAATCCACCCCCGGGGGTGCAGAGTGCGGTGCGGCCAGGCCCAGGATTGACTTGAGGCGGAGTGCGGGGCCTGGGCAGAGACTGTCCGCTGAGTTTTCTTCCCGGTCTGGGGACAGCCTTGGGCAGGGAGTGCGGTGTGATGGTGGCGGGCGCTTGTGCCGTTAGTGTCCCCGGCCGGCAGCGCAGGTTGCGCAGGCCTGTGGGGAGGAGGCTGAGGAGTCCCGCGGTTGGCCGTTGGGGTGCGATGGAGGTGTGGGTGCAGGTCCTTGCCCAAAGCACTAGCAGTCCGTTAGCGGGACTGTGGCAGTGGAGCCAAGCCGGTGGATGCTTGCATGGCCCGGCCAGGATAGGCAGAGTGGGCAGGCCTTGGGCCGGTTGGGTCTAGGCCAGTAAGGCAGTCATGGCTGAGAGTCGTGGGGGACATCGGGCAGGCTCTGTGTTTCTCTGTGGTGGGCAGGGCCTTGTGAATTGGGGCTCCGAGGAGCCTGCCATCAGCAGGCGGCTCAGAGGCGTCCCCAGTCCTCCCCCCCCCCCCCGGACAGTGGGCCGACAGCTTGGCAGAGTCCGTGCAGGAGGGTTGAAGGAGAAGCAGCTTAACGCGGGCGCCCCTTGGGCCCTGTTGGCGGTACGACGATGCTGGTGAAAGGAGACGGGCTTTGAGTGGCAGACACTGCACGGATGTGTGCAGGTGGCGGGCAGAGATTTCAAGGCGCGGTCCTGCGACACTACACAGGACTGGGTAGTGGGTCAGGGTAGCTGGCCCACACCAACCTGACGCCCACGCGAACCCGCACACCCGCGCACCCACGAACAGACACACACGCAACACAGCCACGCCTGCCCCCACCCACGGGCCCCCTCTTCTGGCTTGGTAGACCCCGAGCGCGGTCACAGGCGCATGGTCGTGCCGAAACCCCTTGAGGAGGGTGGCACCGGAGAGCAGAAGACAGATAGCTGTGGAGTTGGGGCAAGCTGCGAGTTGGCGTGACCGGTCAGCTCTTGGCCTTGTTCCTTTTCCTCAAGGGCGCTCTTGATTGTTCTTGGTCCCCAGGCGCTGATTGCCCAGGATGCCTTCGGTCAGCGGGACCTCGGGGTGCATGCCAGGCCCAGGGAGCAGTGTAGCCTTGAAGGGGCGCGAGCCGCCCGGCCTGCTCCCTGTCCCGCCGTGGACGGTGCATCGGCGGCCCCGGGGAGAGAGAGGTGAGCCTTACTGGGCCCAAGGGGGTTCCGTGGTGGTCCTTGGTGTGGGTGGGAGCTGCTCAAGGCTTGCCGTTTGGCGTTGCGGCAAACGTCCTGGCCAGTGCTGCTCGCGCCCCGCGGGCCGGGTCCCGCTCGGCGCCCAGAGCCTGTGCTTGGATCGATGATGATTCCCCAAAAAAACATTCCTTGGAAAAGCTGAACAAAATGAGTGAAAACTCACTCCCGTCTCCGCTCATCGGTGACTGAGGTCCGGCACTTTTTGCACGAGCCAGCTAGTGTAGGAGCCGGGAAGGCCTTTCCCTCTCACGCATTTGTGCCCCCAGCACGGGCGGCAGCCCTAGACAGGTAGCCAGCCATCGCAGTGGGCCCTGGCACTCATCGTTCCTTTCTCCAGTGGGGCTTGCCTGTGAGGCCGAGGTTTGGCCGACTCGTCTGGGTCTCGCTTCTGCTCAGGTGTCTAGAGCTGCCAGCCAACTAGTTAGTGGCACCTCCTTGCTCTGCTTGCCGACTCTGTGGTCTCTGGCCACGTGGGCGCCGTCGGGCTGCCAGTCCCTTGTCCAGGGGACGAATAGGCGGCGTTTGAGAGGCATACACCCGCAAACGGCTGCCTTGGACACACCGCAACGCATAGACTCCAACAACCAATCCCTTCACCACCACCGTCTCACACTTGCACAAAGAAACCCCAACCCCCAGGCACAGGCACAGGCACACGAACACACACGCACGTGCGCCCGCTCACACACACGCGCGCACACACACGTCACTGTGCGACCCAAGTTTGGCTTGCCTTCCTACGAGCTGTTGTGCTCATGGTGA
>NW_012288097.1:0-1272 GCF_000151885.1 Dipodomys ordii
TCAGCTGTCTCTCAGCTCTTCAGCTCAAGGTTAGCGCTCTACCACTTGAGCCACAGCGCCACTTCTGGCTTTTTCTTTTTTGCTTGTGTTGTGCTGAGGAATCGAACGCAGGGCCTCAGGCATGCAAGGCAAGTGCTCTACCACTGAGCCACCTTCCCAGCCCCAAGCAAACACTTCTGTTTATGACCCCAAATAGTTTAGAATTAAGAGTTAATGCTTGCTTTTCCTAACTAAAGAGAAGGGCTTTTGGAGAATCTTGGCTCTAGTCAGTCTTCTGTTTTCCATGCAGGATCTGTGCAGAATTTTACTTCAGCAGGAAATCCTCAAGGACCTCTGAGAATGAAATGATTCTATAGAGGGTTACTATTTTGAGATTGGGTTAAGATACAGGACTAGAACTTTGTCCCCTCCGCTTAAGGAAGACTCTCCTGAAGCTGCAGGCTTCAGGTATACAAAACCTATACCTATTTCTCAGATGCTTTTTCTTCTACCCTCCTTTTCCACTTTGATTTAGTATAGAAATTAAATTGACATATCAGAATACAGTTTGCAGCTCTAAAGGCAGTGTGATTATCCTCCATTGGCCATGAGTTGGTTAAGAGTGAAGTCCTTCAGTCTGAGGAGCAGTTTTCTTTCATCAGAGGATCCTGGTTTATCCCTAAAGACCAGCACTCCTCTGAATGTTGCTCTGATCCTTTTGCCACCAGAAGCCCTAGATAGAATGGCATGTGGCCATGTAGGAGTGCTCTAGCATAGCACTTGTTTATTCTTTCCATCCTCAAGAGGAGATGAGAGGGCAGTCCTAGAATCTGGTGTCCTCTGCAGTTATATAGTGGTGCCCACTATGTGAAGATACCACCAAAGATATCTCCTTTTCTTTCATATAATACCTAGGCACTTTAACCTCTTTTAAAAAGCCCTTCTCAAGTAGGGGGAAACTGGAGGAAAGCAAAGGAAAGGGTGACATTATCCAAAAAGAATTACCTGACTTAGGAAATGGTAACCCCTGGGGCTGGGAAGGTGGCTCAGTGGTAGAGAGCTTGCCTTGCATGCCTGAGGCCCTGGGTTCGATTCCTCAGCACCACATAAGCAAAAAGAAAAAAAAGCCGAAAGTGGTGCTGTGGCTCAAGTGGTAGAGCACTAGTCTTGAGCTGAAAAGCTGAGGGACAGCGCCCAGGCCCAGAGTTCAGCCCCACGACCAGACCCCTCCCCCCCTCCCCATAAAAAAGAAATGGTAATCTCTCTGTATATATCTTGAGAGCTTGTTTGGAG
>NW_012288098.1:0-851 GCF_000151885.1 Dipodomys ordii
GTCAGGGTCTGGCATCTGTTGTTTGGGGGAGAAGGAGAAGCCCCGTCTAGCAGGTGATGGGTGTCCAGGGGCAGGCAATGGTAATAGTTTATCCACCTGTCGGTCCAGTGACGGGACTACATTTCTGGTGACCGTGCCCCTTGCCCTGACCTTATATAGGCCAGGATCAGTATAGGCACCATTATACCATATCATGTGTCTCTGTGGATGTAGATGTATCCAGTCTCATGGCTGTTCTCGGGTCAACACGCATCCCACTTCAACTCTGTCATGAATTATTGGATATGCTAATATATTTCTATATAGGTGCGCTCTTTACTGGGACCGAAGGAATGTAGAAAATATATTCGCTGATTTGTGACCTTTGGGGTGGGATCTCACACACACACACACACACTATATACACTATATATTATATAGGTATATGTATGCTATCTAAGTATACACACATATATCATGTCTGACAAAAGCCAGTACTAGAAGAAAGCCTAGGTAACCCATGCAGCTAGGTGAAGGGACTATCCCTAGTCTGGAGTAAGTGGTATGGGAGCAGGGGTAGGAGGTTCTATGGGGAAATAAAGCCGGAGTGTTTGGTGTGAGACATGGAGCTACAAAGCTGGGGAAGTAAAGGCTGTGGCCAGGTAATTGCCAACGTGCTAAGAGGTTGTGAGTGAGCTTTCCTCAGCACTTAGAAGAACTCTGAAACACAAAGGAGTGCGTTTCTTCAGGAGCTTTCTTCTTCTTCAGCTCCCAGGATCCCATTTTGATCCCATCCCACTCTAGAAGAAATGCCATAGCACAGCTTCTACTGTGGAGTAAATGAAGAAGCATAGCATAAGGTATAATTGTGA
>NW_012288099.1:0-8131 GCF_000151885.1 Dipodomys ordii
TGTCCCGCTGTGTCCGATTGTGTCCCGCTCTGTCCCCGCTGTGTCCCGCTGTGTCCCCTCTGTGTGCCCGCTGTGTCCCGCTGTGTACCCCGCTGTGTCCAGCTGTATCACCGAGGTGTCCCGCTGTGGCCCTACTCTTTCTCCGCTCTGTCCCCCGATTTGTTCCTCTGTGTCTCCCGCTTTGTCCTACTGTGTCCCCACAGTGTCCCGCTGTGTCCCGCTGTGTCTCACTGTGTCCCGTGGTGTCCCTCTTTGTCCCCCGCTGTGTTCCCAGCTGAGTCCCCTCTATGTGGCCGCTGTGTCCTGCTGTGTGCTCGCTGTGTCCCCCGCTGTCGCCCGCTTTGTCCCCCGCTCTGTTCCGCTGTGTCCCGCTGCATCCTCGCTGTGTCCCCCGCTGTGTCCCGCTGTGTCCCCGCTATGTCCCCAGCTGTGTTCCGCTGTGTCCCGCTCTGTACCCCGCTGTGTCCCGCTATGTTCCCGCAGTGTCCCGCTGTGTCCCGCTGTGTCCTCGCTGTGTCCCCCGCTGTGCCCTGTTGTGTCCCCAGCTGTGTACCTCGCTGTGTCCCGCTGTGTCCCTGCTGTATCGAGGCTGGGTCCCGCTGGGTCCCGCTGTGTCCTCCCTGTGTCCCCTGCTGTGTCCCGCTGTGTCCGCCATTGTGTCCCGTTGTGTCTACTGCTTTGTCCCCACTGTGTCCCGCTGTGTCCCGCTGTGTCCTTGCTGTGTCCCACGCTGTGTTCCACTGTGGCCTCGCTTTTTTCCCCGCTGTGTCCCGCTGTGTACCCCTCTGTGTCTCCAGCTGTGTCTTGCTGTGTCCCCCGCTGTGTCCATGCTCTTTCCCCTCTGTGTCCCGCTGTGTCCCGCTGTGTACTGCTGTGTCTCCCGCTGAGTCCCGCTTTGTCCCCTGCTGCATCCCCACTGTGTGCCCCTTGTGTCCCGCTGTGTACCCCGCTGTGTCCAGCTGTGTTCACGCTGTGTCCCGCTGTGTCCCCTCTCTGTCCCCTGCTGTCCCCCTTAGTGTCTCCCGCTGTGTCCCCTCTCTGTCCCCTGCTGTCCACCGCTGTGTCTCCCGCTGTGTCCCGCTGTGTCGCCCGCTTTGTCCAGCTGGGCCCCTGCAGTGTCCCCGCTGTGTCACACTGTGTCACACTGTGTCCCGTGTTGTCCCGTTTTGGCCCCCGCTGTGACCTCGCTGTGTTTCTCGCTGTGTCCCGCTGTGTACCCTTCTGTGTCCCCCGCTGTGTCCCGCTGTGTACCCCGCTGTATCCAGCTGGGTCTTCGCTTTGTCCCTCGCTGTCTCCTGCTTTGTCCCACGCTGTGTCCCGCTGTGACCCGCTGTGTCCTCGCTGTGTCCCCCGCTGTATCCCGCTGTGTCCCCCGCTGTGACCCGCTGTGTCCTGCTGTGTCCCCCACTGTGTCCCTGGTGTCTCCCCGGTGTGTCACACTGTTTCCCGCTGTGTACCGCTGTGTCTCCCGCTGAGTTCCTCTGTGTCCCGCTGTGTCCCAATGTGTCCTCGCTGTGTCACGCTCTGTCCTGCTCTGTCCCCGTTGTGTCCTGCTTTGTCCCTCTGTGTCCCCACTGTGTGCCCGCTGTGTCCCTCTGTGTACCCCGCTGTGTCCGCTGTGTCCCCTCTCTGTCCTCTGCTGTCCCCCACTGTGTCCCCCGCTGTGTCCCCCGCTGTGACCCGCTGTGTCCCCCTGTGTCCCCCGCTGTGTCCCCACTGTGTGCCCCCTGTGTCCCACTGTGTACCCCGCTGTGTCCAGCTGTGTTCCCGCTGTTTCCACTGCTGTGTCCTGCTGTGTACACCACTGTGTCCCGCTATGTTCCCGCAGTGTCCCCGCTGTGTCCCGCTGTGTCCCGCTCTGTCCCTGCTGTGTCCCGCTGTGTCCCCCTGTGTCCCCCGCTGTGTCCTGCTATGTTCCTGCAGTGTCCCCGCTGTTTCCCGCTGTGTCCCACTGTGTCCCGTGGTGTCCCAGTTTGTCCTTCGCTGTGTCCCCAGGTGAGTCCCCGCTGTGTCCCGCTGTGTCCCCCACTGGGTCTCGCTGTGTCCCCACAGGGTCACCGCTGTTTCCCGCTGTGACCCGCTGTGTTCCGTGGTGTCCCGATTTGTCCCCCGCTGTGTCCCCCGCTGAGTCCCCGCTGTGTCCCCCGCTTTGTACCGCTGTGCCGTGCAGTGTCCCCGCTGTGACCCGCTGTGTCACACTGTCCCGTGGTGTCCTGCTTTGTTCCCCGCTGTGTCCCCCACTGAGTCCCCTCTGTGTCGCAAATGTGTCCCGCTGTGTCCTCGCTGTGTCCCCCGCTGTCTCCCGCTCTGTCCCCCGCTGTATCCCGCACCCCACTGTACCGCTGTGTCTTCGCTGTGTCCCCCACTGTGTCCAGCTGTGTCCTCCGTGTATCCCAAGCTGTGTCCCGCTGTGTCCCTCTGTGTACCCCGCTGTGTCCCGCTATGTTCCCGCAGTGTCCTCGCTGTGTCCCGCTGTGTCCCACTTGTCCTCGCTGTGTCCCCCGCTGTGTCCCTTTGTGTCCCCAGCTGTGTACCCCGCTGTGTCCTGCTGTGTCCCCACTGTATCGACGCTGTGTCCTGCTGGGTCCCGCTGTGTCCTCGCTGTGTTCCTCGTTGTGTCCCGCTGTGTCCCCCGCTGTGTCCCCGCTGTGTCCCTGCTGTGTCCCTGCTGTGTCGCCGCTGTGTTCCGCTGTGTCCTGCTGTGTCCTCGCTGTGTCCCACGCTGTGTTCCACTGTGTCCCCCACTGTGTCCCGCTGTGTCCCGCTGTGTCCCCGCTGTGTCCCGTTGTGTCCCCCGCTGTGTCCTGTTGTGTCCCTGCTGTGACCCTCTCTGTCCCCGCTGTATTGACGCTGTGTCCCGGTGTGTCCCGCTGTGTCCGCTCTGTGTTTCCGGCTGTGTCCCGCTGTGTACCCCTCTGTGTCCCCCGCTGTGTCCCTCTGTGTCCCCTCTCTGTCCCCTGCTGGCCCCCGCTGTGTTCCCCGCTGTGTCTCGCTGTGTCGCCCGCTTTGTCTCGCTGTGCCCCTGCAGTGTCCCCGCTGTGTCCCACTGTGTCACACTGTGTCCCGTGTTGTCCCGCTTTGTCCCCCGCTGTGACCTCGCAGTGTTTCCCGCTGTGTCCCGCTGTGTCCACGCTGTGTTCCCCGCTGTGTCCCGCTGTGTCCACCATTGTGTCCACCGCTGTGTCCTCGCTGTGTCCCCCGCTGTGTGCCGCTGTGTCCTCGCTGTGTCCCCCATTGTGTCCCGCTGTGTCCCCCGCTGTGTCCCGCTGTGTCCGACTGTGTCATGCTCTGTCCCCGCTGTGTCCCGCTGTGTCCCTCTGTGTTCCCGCTGTGTGTCCGCTGTGTCCAGCTGTGTACCCCGCTGTGTCCAGCTGTGTCCTTTTGTGTCACGCTGTTTCCCCGCTGTGTCCCTGCTGTGTCCCTCTGTGTACTCCGCTGTGTCCAGCTTTGTCCCCGCTGTGTCTCGCTGTGTCCCACGCTCTGTCCCAAACTGTGTCCCGCAGGGTCCCGCGCTTTGTCCCGCTGTGTTCCCCGCTGTGTCCCGCTGTGTCCCCCGCTGAGTCCCCGCTGTGTCACCGCTGTGTCCCGCTGTTTCCTCGCTGTGTCCCCTGCTGTCTCCCTCTCTGTCCCTCGCTGTGTCTCACGCTTTGTCCCCGCTGTGTCCCACTGTGTCCCGCTGTGTCCGTCTGTGCCCCCACTGTGTCCCGTTGTGTCCACAGTGTGTACCACGCTGTGTCTCGCTGTGTGCCCGCTGTATCGACGCTGTGTCCCGCTGTATCCTGGCTGTGTCCCCCGCTGTCTCCAGCTCTGTCCCCCGCTGTGTCCCACGCTTTGTACCCACTGTGTCCCACTGTGTCCCGCTGTGTCCCGCTGTGCCCCCACTGTGTCCCGTTGTGTCCACAGCTGTGTACCACGCTGTGTAACGCTGTGTGCCCGCTGTATCGACGCTGTGTCCCGCTGTGTCCTGCTGTGCTTTCGCTGGGTCTCCCGCTGGGTCCCGCTGTGTCCCCCGCTGTGTCCCGCTATTTCCCGCTCTGTCCTCGCTGTGTCCCCCGCTGTGTCCCGTTGTGTTCCTAGCTGTGTACCCCGTTGTGTCCTGCTGTATCGACTCTGTGTCCCACTGGGTCCCGCTGTTTCCTTCCTGTGTACCCTGCTGTGTCTCGCTGTGTCCCCGCTGTATCGACGCTGTGTCCCCGCTGTGTGCCCGCTGTGTCCCGCTGTGTATCCCGCTGTGTCCAGCTGTGTCACCGCTGTGTCTCGTTGTGGCCACTCTCTCTCTCCGCTGTCCCCCGCTGTGTCCCCTGCTTTGGCCCGCTGTGTCCCACTTTTTCCCCCGCTTTGTTCTGCTGTGTCCCGCAGTGTCCCCGCTGTGTCCTGCTGTGTAACACTGTGTCCCGTGGTGTCCCACTTTGTCCCACGCTGTGTCCCTCGCTGAGTCCCCTCTGTGTCGCCGCTGTGTCCCCCTGTGTCCTTGCTGTGTCCCCCGCTGTCTCCAGCTTTGTCTCCCGCTGTGTTCCGCTGTGTCCCGCTGTGTCCCCGCTGTGTCCCCAGCTGTGTCCCGCTGTGTCCTGCTGTGTCCTCCCTGTGTCCCCAGCTGTGTACCCCACTGTGTCCCACTGTGTCCCGGCTGTATCGATGCTAGGTCCCGCTGGGTCCCGCTGTGTCATCCCTGTGTCCCCCGCTGTGTCCCGCTGTGTCCCCGGCTGTGTCTCTGCTGTGTCCCCGCTGTGTCCCGCTTTGTCCCACTGTGTACAGCTGTGTCCCCCGCTGAGTCCCGCTGTGTCCCAATGTGTCCCAATGTGTCCTCGCTCTGTCCCCCGCTGTGTCGCGCTGTGTCCCCCGCTGTGTCCCACCGTGTCCCCGCAGGGTCACTGCTGTTTCCCGCTGTGTCCCGCTGTGTTCCGTGGTGTCCCGCTTTGTCCCCCGTTGCGTCCACCACTGAGTCCCCGCTGTGTCACCGCTGTGTCCCGCTTTGTCCTCGCTGTGTCCCCCGCTGTCTGCCTCTCTGTTCCCCGCTGTGTCGCGCTGTGTCCCGCTGTGTCCCCTGCTGTGTCCCGCAGTGTCTCGCTGTGCCCCCACTCTGTCCCGTTGTGTCCACAGCTGGGTACCACGCTGTGTAACACTGTGTCCCCGGTGTATCGATGCTGTGTCATGCTGGGTCCCGCTGTGTCCTCGCTGTGTTCCCTGCTGTGTCCCGCTGTGTCCCCAGCTGTGTCCCCGGCTGTGTCCCGCTGTGTCCTCGCTGGGTCCCCGCTGTGTCCCGCTGTGTCCCCCGCTGTGTTCCGCTCTGTCCCGCTATGTCCCGCTCGGTCCCTGCTGTGTCCCGCTCTGTCCCGCTGTGTCCCCTCTGTGTGCCCGCTGTGTCCCGCTGTGTACTCTGTTGTGTCCAGCTGTGTCACCGCTGTGTCTCGCTTTGTCCACTCTCTGTCTCCGCTGTCCCCCGCTGTGTCCCCCGCTGTGTCCCGCTGTGTCCCGCTGTTTCCCCTGCTTTGTCCCGCTGAGTCCCCTCTGTGTTGCCGCTGTGTCCCGCTGTGTCCTCGCTGTGTCCCACTATGTTCCCGCAGTGTCCCCGCTGTGTACCGCTGTGTCCCGCTGTGTCCCCCGCTTTGTCCCCCGCTATGTCCTGCTGTGTCCCCCGCTGTGTCCCGCTCTGTCCTTGCTGTTTCCCCCACTGTGTGCCGCTGTGTCCTCGCTGTGTCCCCCGCTGTGTCCCGCTGTGTCCTTTTGTGTCACGCTGTTTCCCCGCTGTGTCCCTGCTGTGTCCCTCTGTGTACCCCGCTGTGTCCATTTTTGTCCCCGCTGTGTCTCGCTGTGTCCCACGCTCTGTCCCACACTGTCCCGCCTTGTCCCGCTACCCCGCTTTGTCCCACTATGTTCCCGCAGTGTCCCTGCTGTGTACCGCTCTGTCCCGCTTTGTCCTCGCTGTGTCCCCCGCAGTGTCCCGTTGTGTCCCCAGCTGTGCAGCCCGCTGTGTCCCGCTGTGTCTCCGCTGTAACGACGCTGGGTCCCGCTGGGTCCCACTATGTCCTCCCTATGTTCCCTGCTGTGTCCCGTTGTGTCCCCAGCTGTGTACCTCACTGTGTCCCACTGTGGCCCCGCTGTATCGACGCTGGGTCCTGCTGGGTCCCGCTGTGTCCTCCCTGTGTCCCCCACTGTGTCCCGCTATGTCCGCCACTGTGTCCCGCTCCGTCTACTGCTTTGTCGCCGCTGTGTCCCGCTGTGTCCCGCTGTGTCCTCGCTCTGTCCCACGCTGTGTTCTGCTTTGGCCTCACTGTTTTCCCCTCTGTGTACCCCTCTGTATCCCCCGCTGTTTCCCGCTGTGACCCCCGCTGTGTCCCTGCAGTGTCCCCGCTGTGTCCCGCTGTGTCCCGCTGTGTAATGCTGTGTCCCCCGCTGAGTCCTGCTGTGTCCCCGCTGTGTCCCAATGTGTCCTCGCTCTGTCCCCCGCTGTGTACCGCTGTGTCCTTCCTGTGTCCCCCGCTGTGTCCCGCTGTGTCCCCCGCTGTGGCCCCCGCTATGTCCCGCTGTGTCCACCGGTGTGTTCCTGCTCTGTCCTTGCTGTGTCCCCCACTGTGTGCCGCTGTGTCCTCGCTGTGTCCCCCGCTGTGTCCCACTGTGTCCTTTTGTGTCACGCTGTTTCCCCGCTGTGTCCCTGCAGTGTCCCTCTGTGTACCCTGCTGTGTCCAACTTTGTCCCCGCTGTGTCTCGTTGTGTCCCACGCTCTGTCCCACAATGTGTCCCGCAGTGTCCCGCGCTGTGTCCCGCTGTGTCCCCCGCTGTGTCCCGCTGTGTCCCCCGCTGAGTCACCACTGTGTCCCCGCTCTGTCCCGTTGTGTCCCCCGCTGTGTCCTGCTGTGTCCCACTGTGTCCCGCTGTGTCGCCCGTTTTGCCCCGCTGTGCCCCTGCAGTGTCCCCGCTGTGTCCCACTGTGTCACACTGTGTCCCGTGTTGTCCTGCTTTGGCCCCCGCTGTGACCTCGCTGTGTTTCTCTCTGTGTCCCGCTGTGTACCCTTCTGTGTCCTCCGCTGTGTCCCGCTGTGTACCCCGCTGTGTCCAGCTGTGTCCTCGCTGTGTCCCCCGCTGTCTCCTGCTTTGTCCCACGCTGTGTCCCGCTGTGACCCGCTGTGTCCTCGCTGTGTCCCCCGCTGTGTCCCGTTGTGTCCCGCTGTGTCCCCGCTGTGTCCCGCTGTGTCCCGCTGTGTCCCGCTGTGTCCCGCTGTGTCCCGCTGTGTCCACGCTGTGTCGTTCTGTGTACCCCGCTGTGTCCAGCTGTGTCCCCGCTGTGTCCCGCTGTGTCCCCTGTCCCCTTTGTCCCCCGCTTTGTCCCCCGCTGTGTCCCGCTGTGTCTCGCTGTGTTACACTGTGTCCCGTGTTGTCCCGCTTGGTCCCCCGCTGTGACCTCGCAGTGTTTCCCTCTGTGTCCCTCTGTGTACCACTCTGTGTCCCCAGCTGTGTCCCGCTGTGTACCCCGCTGTGTCTAGCTCTGTTCCCGCAGTGTCCCCGCTGTCTCCCGCTGTGTCCTCGCTGTGTCCACCGCTGTGTCCCATTGTGTCCCCAGCTGTGTACCCCGCTGTGTCCCGCTGTGTCCCCGCTGTATCGACGCTGTGTCCTGCTGGGTCCCACTGTGTCCTCGCTGTGTTCCCCATTATGTCCCGCTATGTCCCCCGCTGTGTCCTCCGCTGTGTCCCTGCTGTGTCCCTGCTGTGTCCCCGCTGTGTCCCGCTGTGTCCCGCTGTGTCCTCGATGTGTCCCACGCTGTGTTCCGCTGTGTCCCCCGCTGTGTCCTGCTGTGTCCCGCTGTGTCCCTGCTGTGTCCCTCTGTGTCCCTCGCTGTGTCCCGCTGTGTCTCACTGTGTCCCTGCTGTGACCCGCTCTGTCCCCGCTGTATTGACGCTGTGTCCCGGTGTGTCCCACTGTGTCCACGCTGTGTTCCCGGCTGTGTCCCGCTGTGTACCCCTCTGTTTCCCCCGCTGTGTCCCGCTGTGTCCCCCGCTGTGACCCGCTGTGTCCCGCTGTGTCCCCCGCTGTGTCCCCACTGTGTGCGCCCTGTGTCCCGCTGTGTCCCCCAGCTGTGTCCAGCTGTGTCCCCGCTGTGTCCTGCTGTGTCCCCTCTCTGTCTGAGAACTACTGC
>NW_012288100.1:0-1503 GCF_000151885.1 Dipodomys ordii
CCCCCGCTGTGACCTCGTTGTGTTTCCCGCTGTGTCCCGCTGTGTATCACTCTGTGACCCCGCTGTGTACCGCTCTGTACCCCGCTGTGTCCCGCTATGTTCCCACAGTGTACCCGCTGTTTCCCGCTGTGTCCTCGGTGTGTCCACTGCTGTGTCCCGTTGTGTCCCCAGCTGTGTATCCCGCTGTGTCCCGCTGTGTCTCCGCTGTATCGACGCTGTGTCCTGCTGGGTCCCGCTGTGTCCTCGCTGTGTTCCCCGTTGTGTCCCGCTGTGTACCCCGCTATGTCCCTGCTGTGTCCCTGCTGTGTCCCCACTGTGTCCCGCTGTGTCCCGCTTTGTCCTCGCTGTGTCCCAAGCTGTGTTCCGCTGTGTCCCCCGCTGTGTCCCGCTGTGTCCCCCGCTGTGTCCCGCTGTGTCCCTGCTGTGACCCGCTCTGTCCCCGCTGTATTGACGCTGTGTCCCGGTGTGGCCTGCTGTGTCCGCGCTGTGTTCCCGGCTGTGTCCCGTTGTGTACCCCTCTGTGTCCCCCGCTGTGTCCCGCAGTATCCCCGGCTGTGACCCGCTGTGTCCCGCTGTGTCCCCCGCTGTGTCCCCACTGTATCCCCCGCTGTGTCCCGCTGTGTCCCGCTATGTCGCCCGCTTTCTCCCGCTGTGCCCCTGCAGTGTCTTCGCTGTGTCCCACTGTGTCACACTGTGTCCCGTGTTGTCCTGCTTTGGCCCCCGCTGTGACCTCGCTGTGTTTCTCTCTGTGTCCCGCTGTGTACCCTTCTGTGTCCCCCGCTGTGTCCTACTGTGTACCCCGCTGTGTCCAGCTGTGTCCTCGCTGTGTCCCCCGCTGCCTCCTGCTTTGTCCCACGCTGTGTCCCGCTGTGACCCACTGTGTCCTCGCTGTGTCCCCTGCTGTGTCCCGTTGTGTCCCCGCTGTGTCCATTGCTGTGTCACACTGTGTACCCCGCTGTGTCCCGCTATGTTCCCGCAGTGTCCTCGCTGTGTCCCGCTGTGTCCCACTGTGTCCCGTGGTGTCCCAGTTTGTCCCCCGCTGTGTCCCCCGGTGAGTCCCCGCTGTGTCCCGCTGTGTCCCCCACGGTTCAGGCTGTGTCTTCTGCTGTGTCCCCGCTGTGTCCCGCTGTGTCCCGCTGTGTCCTCGCTGTGTCCCACGCTGTGTTACGCTGGGTCCTCGCTGTGTCCCGCGATGTGTCCCGTTGTGTCCCCAGCTGTGTCCCCGCTCTGTCCTGCTGTGTTCCCGCTGTATCGACTCTGTGTCCGACTTTGTCCCGCTGTGTCCTCGCTGTGTTCCCAGCTGTGTCCCGCTGTGTACCCCTCTGTGTCCCCCTCTGTGTCCCGCTGTGTTCCCCGTTGTGTCCCGCTGTGTCCCGCTGTGTCCCCCGCTGTGTCCCTGCTGTGTCCCCGCTGTGTCCTTCTGTATACTGCTGTGTCCCCCGCTGAGTCCCGCTGTGTCCCCGCTGTGTCCCGCTGTGTCCCCCATGTGTCCCCCGCTGTGTC
>NW_012288101.1:0-2755 GCF_000151885.1 Dipodomys ordii
TGAGTCCCGCTGTGTCCCAGCTGTGTCCCGCTGTGTCCCGCAGTGTCTCCCCGCTGTTTCCCGCTGTGTACCTGCTGTGTCCCGCAGTGTCACGCTGGGTTCCCGCTTTGTTCCCTACTGTGTCCCCGCTGTGTCCCCGCTGTGTCCTCGCTGTGTCCCACTGTATCCTCGCTGTGTCCCTCGCTGTGTCCCGTTGTGTCCTCGCTGTGTCCTGCTGTGTCTCGCTGTGTCCCCCTTTGTGTCTCCCTGTCCACCGCTGTGTCCCTGCTGTGTCCCGCTGTGTCCCACTGTGTCCTCGCTTGTACCCTGCTGTGTCCCGCTGTGTCCCCCACTGTGTCCCCCACTTTGTCCCGCTGTGTCCCCCTTGTCCCCCGCTGTGTCCCCGCTGTCCCTGCTGTGTCCCCCGCTCTGTTCCGCTGTGTCCCACTCTATCCCCCACTGTGTCCCCCGCTGTGTCCCGCTGTGTCCCCCCTGTGTGTCCCACTGTGTCCCGCAGTGTCCCCCGCTGAGGCCCCCGTTGTGTCCCCGCTGTGTCCGGCTGGGTCCCACGCTGTCACCTGCTGTGTCCCGATGTGTCCCCGCTGTGTCCCGGTTGTCCGCAGGTGTATCCCAGCTGTTCCCTGCTGTGTCCCCTGCTGTGTCCCGCTATGTCCCGCGGTGTCCCCTCTGTCCCCCGCAATGTCCCGCTGTGTCCCTCTGGGTTCTCCGCTGTGTCCCTCTGGGTCCCCCGCTGTGTCCCCGCTGTGTCCCGCTGTGTCCCGCTGTGTCCCGCTGTGTCCCGCTGTGTCCCCACTGTGTGCCCGCTGTGTCCCTCTGTGTACCCTGCTGTGTCCAGCGGTGTCCCCGCTGTGTCCCCGCTGTGTCCCGCTGTGTCACCTCTCTGTCCTCTGCTGTCCCCCCTGTGTCCCCCGCTGTGTCCCACTGTGTCCCGCTGTGTCCCCGCTATGTCCCGCTTTTTCCCTGGCTGTGTCCCACTGTGTCCTCACTGTGTCCCCCGCTGTGTCCCACTGTGTCCTCGCTGTGTCCCCAGCTGTGTCCCGCTGTGTCCCCCGCTTTGTCCCGCTGTGTCCCACTGTGTCTCCGCTGTGTCCCGCTGTGTCCCGCTGTGTCCCCGGTGTGCCCGCTGTGTCCCGCTGTGTAACCCGCTGTGTCCAGCTGTGTCATCGCTGTGTCCCGCTGTGGCCCATCTCTGTCTCCGCTGTCCCCCGCTGTGTCCCCCACTGTGTCCCACTGTGTCCCGCCGTGTCCCCCGCTTTTTCCTGCAGTGTCCCCGCAATGTCCCCGCTGTGTCCCGCTGTGTCACACTGTGTCCGGTGGTATGCCACTTTGTCCCCCGCTGTTTCCCCGCTGTGTCCCCCGCTGAGTCCCCTCTGTATCGACGATGTGTCCCGGTGTGTCCCGCTGTGTCCTCGCTGTGTTCCCCGCTGTGTCCCGCTGTGTCCCCTGCTGTGTCCCCCGCGGTGTCCTCTCTGTGTATGCCGCTGTGTCCCGCTGTGTCCTCGCTGGGTCCCCCGCTGTGTCCCGCTGTGTCCCCTGCTGTGTCCCGCTGAGTCCCGTTGTGTCCCCGCTGTGTCCCGCTGTGTCCCCGCTGTGTGCCCGCTGTGTCCCGCTGTGTACCCCGCTTTGTCCAGCTGTGTCACCGCGGTTCCCACTGTGGCCCTTCTCTGTCTGTCCTGTGTCCCGCTTTGTCCCCCGCTTTGTTCCGCTGTGTCTCGCTGTGTCCCACGCTCTGTCCTTCACTGTGTCCCGCAGTGTCCCCTGCTGTGTCCCCTTGTGTCCCCCTCCTTGTCCCCGCTGTGTCACCGCTGTGTCCCGCTGTTTCCTCGCTGTGTCCCCTGCTGTCTCCCTCTCTGTCCCCCGCTGTGTCTCACGCTTTGTCCCCGCTGTGTCCCACTGTGTCCCGCTGTGTCCGGCTGTGCCCCCACTGTGTCCCGTTGTGTCCACAGCTGTGTACCACGCTATGTAACGCTGTGTCCCCGCTTTATCGATGCTGTGTCCCGCTGTGTCCCGCTGTGTCCCCCGCTGTGTCCCCCGCTGTGTCCTAGCTGTGTCCCCTGCTGTGTCCCACTGTGTCCTCACTGGGTCCCCCACTGTGTCCCGCTGTGTCCCCCACTGTGTCCCGCTGTGTCCGGCTGTGTCCCGCTCTGTACCCGCTGTGTCCCTCTGTGTCCCGCTGTGTGCCTGCTGTGTCCCGTTGTGTCGCCTGCTGTGTCCCGTTGTGTCGCCCGCTTTGTCCCGCTGTGTCCCACTGTGTCCCCGCTGTTTCCCGCTGTGTCCCGCTGTGTCCCCGCTGTGTGCCAGCTGTGTCCCGCTGTGTACCACGCTGTGTCCACCTATGTCACCGCCTTGTCTCGCTGTGGCCACTCTCTGTCTCCACTGTCCCCCGCTGTGTCCCCCGTTGTGTCCCACTGTGTCCAGGCAGGGTCACTGCTGTTTCCCGCTGTGTCCCGCTGTGTTCCGTGGTGTCCCTCTTTGTCCCCCGCTGTGTCCCCCGCTGAGTCCCGCTGTGTCACCGCTGTGTCCCACTGTGTCCTCGCTGTGTCCCCCGCTGTCTCCAGCTCTGTCCCCACTGTGTCTCACACTTTGTCCCCGCTGTGTCCCACTGTGTCCCGCTGTGTCCCGCTGTGCCCCCACTGAGTCCCGTTGTGTCTACAGCTGTGTACCACGCTGTGTAACGCTGTGTGCCCGCTGTATCGTCGCTGTGTCCCGTTGGGTCCCGCTGTGTCCTCGCTGTTGTCTCCCCGCTGTGTTCCGC
>NW_012288102.1:0-3839 GCF_000151885.1 Dipodomys ordii
CTCCGTGTATCCCAAGCTGTGTCCCGCTGTGTCCCTCTGTGTACCCCGCTGTGTCCCGCTATGTCCCCGCAGTGTCCTCGCTGTGTCCCGCTGTGTCCCGCTTGTCCTCGCTGTGTCCCCCGCTGTGTCCCTTTGTGTCCCCAGCTGTGTACCCCGCTGTGTCCTGCTGGGTCCCCACTGTATCGACGCTGTGTCCTGCTGGGTCCTGCTGTGTCCTCGCTGTGTTCCTCGTTGTGTCCCGCTGTGTCCCCTGCTGTGTCCCCGCTGTGTCCCTGCTGTGTCCCTGCTGTGTCGCCGCTGTGTCCCGCTGTGTCCTGCTGTGTCCTCTGCTGTCCCCCGCTGTGTCCCCCGCTGTGTCCCGCTGTGTCCCCCGCTGTCCCGCTGTGTCCCTGCTGTGACCCGCTCTGTCCCCGCTCTATTGACGCTGTGTCCCGGTGTGTCCCACTGTGTCCGCGCTGTGTTCCTGGCTGTGTCCCGCTGTGTACCCCTCTGTGACCCCCGCTGTGTCCCGCAGTGTCCCTGGCTGTGACGCGCTGTGTTCCGCTGTGTCCCCTCCTGTGTCCCCACTGTGTGCCCCCGGTGTCCCGCTGTGTCCCCTCTCTGTCCCCAGCTGTCCCCCGCTGTTTCCCCCGCTGTGTCCCACTGTGTCCCGCTGTGTCGCCCGTTTTGCTCCGCTGTGCCCCTGCAGTGTCCCCGCTGTGTCCCACTGTGTCACACTGTGTCCCGTGTTGTCCTGCTTTGGCCCCCGCTGTGACCTCGCTGTGTTTCTCTCTGTGTCCCGCTGTGTACCCTTCTGTGTCCTCCGCTGTGTCCCGCTGTGTACCCCGCTGTGTCCAGCTGTGTCCTCGCTGTGTCCCCCGCTGTGTCCCGTTGTGTCCCACTGTGTCCCCGCTGTGTCCCGCTGTGTCCCGCTGTGTCCCGCTGTGTCGTTGCTGTGTCCCACGCTGTGTCCCGCCGTGTCCAATGCTGTGTCCCGCTGTGTTCCCGCTGTGTCCCCCTGTGTCCCCCACTGTGTCCCGCTGTGTCCCGCTGTGTCCTTGCTGTGACCTGCTCTGTGCCCGCTGTATCGACGCTTTGTCCCGCTCTGTCCCGCTGTGTCCGCGCTGTGTTCCCCGCTGTGTCCCGCTGTGTACCCGTCTGTGTCCCCTGCTGTGTCCCGCTGTGTCCCCCGCTGTGACCTGCTGTGTCCCGCTGTGTCCAATGCTGTGTCCCGCTGTGTTCCCGCTGTGTCCCGCTGTGTACCCCTCTGTGTCCCCTGCTGTGTCCCGCTGTGTCCCCCGCTGTGACATGCTGTGTCCCGCTGTGTCCCCCACTGTGTCCCTGCTGTCTCCCCGCTGTGTCACACTGTGTCCTGCTGTGTACTGCTGTGTTTCCCGCTGAGTTCCTCTGTGTCCCGCTGTGGCCCAATGTGTCCTCGCTGTGTCAGGCTCTGTCCTGCTCTGTCCCCGCTGTGTACCGCTGTGTCCCGCTGTGTCCCCACTGTGTACCCGCTGTATCCCTCTGTGTACCCTGCTGTGTCCAGCGGTGTCCCCGCTGTGTCCTGCTGTGTCACCTCTCTGTCCTCTGCTGTCCCCCCTGTGTCCCCCACTGTGTCCCGTTGTGTCCACAGCTGTGTACCACGCTGTATAACGCTGTGTCCCCGCTTTATCGATGCTGTGTCCCGCTGTGTCCCGCTGTGTCCCCCGCTGTGTCCCCCGCTGTGTCCTCACTGTGTCCCCTGCTGTGTCCCACTGTGTCCTCACTGGGTCCCCCACTGTGTCCCGCTGTGTCCCCCACTGTGTCCCGCTGTGTCCGGCTGTGTCCCGCTCTGTACCCGCTGTGTCCCTCTGTGTCCCGCTGTGTGCCTGCTGTGTCCCGTTGTGTCGCCTGCTGTGTCCCGTTGTGTCGCCCGCTTTGTCCCGCTGTGTCCCACTGTGTCCCCGCTGTTTCCCGCTGTGTCCCGCTGTGTCCCCGCTGTGTGCCAGCTGTGTCCCGCTGTGTACCACGCTGTGTCCACCTATGTCACCGCCTTGTCTCGCTGTGGCCACTCTCTGTCTCCACTGTCCCCCGCTGTGTCCCCCGTTGTGTCCCACTGTGTCCAGGCAGGGTCACTGCTGTTTCCCGCTGTGTCCCGCTGTGTTCCGTGGTGTCCCTCTTTGTCCCCCGCTGTGTCCCCCGCTGAGTCCCGCTGTGTCACCGCTGTGTCCCACTGTGTCCTCGCTGTGTCCCCCGCTGTCTCCAGCTCTGTCCCCACTGTGTCTCACACTTTGTCCCCGCTGTGTCCCACTGTGTCCCGCTGTGTCCCGCTGTGCCCCCACTGAGTCCCGTTGTGTCTACAGCTGTGTACCACGCTGTGTAACGCTGTGTGCCCGCTGTATCGTCGCTGTGTCCCGTTGGGTCCCGCTGTGTCCTCGCTGTGTCCCCCGCTGTGTCCCGCTGTGTCCTTTTGTGTCACGCTGTTTTCCCGCTGTGTCCCTGCTGTGTCCCTCTGTGTACCCCGCTGTGTCCAGTTTTGCCTCCGCTGTGTCTCGCTGTGTCCCACGCTCTGTCCCACACTGTGTCCTGCCTTGTCCCGCGCTGTGTCCCACTGTGTCCCCCGCTGTGTCCCGCTGTGTCACCCCCTGAGTCCCCGCTGTGTCACCGCTGTGTCCCGCTGTTTCCTCGCTGTGTCCCCTGCTGTCACCCTCTCTGTCCCCTGCTGTGTCTCACGCTTTTTCCCCGCTGTGTCCCACTATGTCCCGTTGTGTCCGGCTGTGCCCCCACTGTGTCCCGTTTAGTCCACAGCTGTGTACCACACTGTGTAACGCTGTGTCCCCGCTGTATCGACGCTGTGTCGCGCTGTGTCCCGCTGTGTCCTCGCTGTGTTCCCCGCTGTGTCCCGCTGTGTCCAACGCTGTGTCCCCCGCTGTGTCCTCGCTGTGTCCCCTGCTGTGTCCCGCTGTGTCCTCACTGGGTCCCCCACTGTGTCCCGCTTTGTCCCCCGCTGTGTCCCGCTGTGTCCCACTGTGTCCCTGCTGTGTGCCTGCTGTGTCCCGCTGTGTCTCCCGCTTTGTCCCGCTGTGTCCCCGCTGTGTCCCGCTGTGTCCCCGCTGTGTGCCCGCTGTGTCCTGCTGTGTACCCCGCTGTGTCCAGCTGTGTCACCGCTGTGTCTCGCTGTGGCCACTCTCTGTCTCCGCTGTCTCCCGCTTTGTCCCCCGTGTCCCCCGCTGTGTCCCGCTGTGTCCCGCTGTGTTCCCCGCTTTTTCCTGCTGTGTCCCGCAGTGTCCCCGCTGTGTCCCGCTGTGTCACACTGTGTCCCGTGGTGTCCCATTTGTCCCACGCTGTGTCCCCCGCTGAGTCCCCTCTGTGTCGCCTCTGTGTCCCCCTGTGTCCTCGCTGTGTGCCCCGCTGTCTCCCGCTTTGTCTCCCGCTGTGTTCCACTGTGTCCCGCTGTGTCCCCGCTGTGTCTCCAGCTGTGTCCCGCTGTGTCCCGCTGTGTACCCCGCTGTGTCCTGCTATGTTCTCGCAGTGTCCCCGATGTGTCCGGCTGTGTCCCGCTGTGTCCTCGCTGTGTCGCCAGCTGTGTACCCCACTCTGTCCCACTGTGTCCCCCGCTGTGTCTCTGCTGTGTCACCGCTGTTTCCCGCTTTGTCCTGCTGTGTACTGCTGTGTCCCCTGCTGTGTCCCGCTGTGTCCTGCTGTGTCACGCTGTTTCCCCGCTGCGTCCCCGCTGTGTCCCTCTGTGTACCCCGCTGTGTCCAGCTTTGTCCCTGCTGTGTCTCGCTGTGTCCCACGCTCTGTCCCCCTCTGTTTCCCACTCTGTCCACAACTCTGTGTCCCGCTGTGTCCCCAGCTGTGTCCCACTGTGTCCCCGCTGATGA
>NW_012288103.1:0-5613 GCF_000151885.1 Dipodomys ordii
ATCGACGCTGGGTCCTGCTGGGTCCCACTGTGTCCTCGCCGTATTCCCTGCTGTGTCCCGCTGTGTCCTGATGTGTCCTCACAGTGTACACCCAGTGTCTCCCGCTCTGTCCCCCGCTTCGTATCACGATTTGTCCTCGCTGTGCCCCCACTGTGTCCCGTTGTGTCCACAGATGTGTACCACGCTGTGTAAGGCTGTATTCCAGCTGTATCGACACTGTGTCCCGCTGGGTCCCGCTGGGTCCTCGCTGGGTCCACCGCTGTGTCCCGCTGTTTCCACCGCTGTGTCCCGCTGTGTCCCCCGCTCTCTCCCCCTGTGTCCACCGCTGTGTCCCGCTGTGTCCTCGCTGTGTCCCCCGCTTTCTCCCACTCTGTCCCCCGCTGTGTCTCACGCTTTGTCCCCGATGTGTCCCACTGTGTGCCGCTGTGTCCCGCTGTGTCCTACTGTGTCCCCCGCTTCATCCCGCTTTGTCCCCCGCTGTGTTCCGCTGTTTCCCGCTGTGTCCTCGCTGTGTCCCATGGTGTCTCACTTTGTTCCCGCTGTGTCTCCAACTGTGTGCCCGCTGTGTCCCGCTGTGTACCCCGCAGTGTCCAGCTGTGTCACCGCTGTGTCCCGCTGTGGCCCATCTCTGTCTCAGCTGTACCCCGCTGTGTCCCCCGCTGTGTTCCGCTGTGTGCCGCAGTGTCCCCCGCTTTGTCCTGCTGTGTCTCCGCAGTGTCCCTGCTGTGTCCCGCTGTGTCACACTGTGTCCCGTGGTGTCCCACTTTGTCCCCCGCTGTGTCCCCCGCTATGTCCCCCGCTGAGTCCCCTCTGTTTCGACGCTGTGTCCCGCTGTTTCCCGCTGTGTCCTCGCTGTGTTACCCGCTGTGTCCCGCTGTGTCCCCCGTTGTGTCCACCGCTGTGTCCTCGCTGTGTCCCCCGCTGTGTCCCGCTGTGTCCTCGCTGTGTTCCCCGCTGTGTCCGGCTGTGTCCCACGCTGTGTCCCGTTGTGTCCGACTGTGTCCTGCTCTGTCCCCACTGTGTCCCGCTGTGTCCCGCTGTGTCCCCGCTGTGTGCCCGCTGTGTCCCGCTGTGTACCCCGCTGTGTCCAGCTTTGTCCCCGCTGTGTCTCGCTGTGTCCCATGCTCTGTCCCACACTGTGTCCCGCAGTGTCCCCCGCTGTGTCCCGCTGTGTCCCCCGCTGTCTCCCACTTTGTCCCACGCTGTGTCCCGCTCTATCCCGCGGTGTCCTCGCTCTGTCCCCCGCTGTGTCCCGCTGTGTCCCCGCTGTGTCCCAAGCTGTGTCCCGCTGTGTTCCGCTGTGTCCTCGCTGTGTCCCCTGCTGTGTCCCATTGTGTCCCCAGCTGTGTACCCCGCTGTGTCCCGCTGTGTGCCCGCTGTATCGACGCTGTGTCCCGCTGGGTCCCGCTGTGTGCCCCACTGTGACCCTCTGTGTCCCCAACTGTGTACCCTGCTGTGTAACGCTGTGTCCCGGCTGTATCGACACTGTGTCCCGCTGGGTCCCGCTGGGTCCTGCTGTGTCCCGCTGTGTACCCCGCTGTGTCCCGCTGTGTTCCCGCACTGTCCCCGCTGTGTCCCGCTGTATCCCACTGTGTCCCGTGGTGTCCCAGTTTTGCCTCCGCTGTGTCTCGCTGTGTCCCACGCTCTGTCCCACACTGTGTCCTGCCTTGTCCCGCGCTGTGTCCCACTGTGTCCCCCGCTGTGTCCCGCTGTGTCACCCCCTGAGTCCCCGCTGTGTCACCGCTGTGTCCCGCTGTTTCCTCGCTGTGTCCCCTGCTGTCACCCTCTCTGTCCCCTGCTGTGTCTCACGCTTTTTCCCCGCTGTGTCCCACTATGTCCCGTTGTGTCCGGCTGTGCCCCCACTGTGTCCCGTTTAGTCCACAGCTGTGTACCACACTGTGTAACGCTGTGTCCCCGCTGTATCGACGCTGTGTCGCGCTGTGTCCCGCTGTGTCCTCGCTGTGTTCCCCGCTGTGTCCCGCTGTGTCCAACGCTGTGTCCCCCGCTGTGTCCTCGCTGTGTCCCCTGCTGTGTCCCGCTGTGTCCTCACTGGGTCCCCCACTGTGTCCCGCTTTGTCCCCCGCTGTGTCCCGCTGTGTCCCACTGTGTCCCTGCTGTGTGCCTGCTGTGTCCCGCTGTGTCTCCCGCTTTGTCCCGCTGTGTCCCCGCTGTGTCCCGCTGTGTCCCCGCTGTGTGCCCGCTGTGTCCTGCTGTGTACCCCGCTGTGTCCAGCTGTGTCACCGCTGTGTCTCGCTGTGGCCACTCTCTGTCTCCGCTGTCTCCCGCTTTGTCCCCCGCTGTGTCCCGCTGTGTCCCGCTGTGTCCCCCGCTTTTTCCTGCTGTGTCCCGCAGTGTCCCCGCTGTGTCCCGCTGTGTCACACTGTGTCCCGTGGTGTCCCATTGTCCCACGCTGTGTCCCCCGCTGAGTCCCCTCTGTGTCGCCTCTGTGTCCCCCTGTGTCCTCGCTGTGTGCCCCGCTGTCTCCCGCTTTGTCTCCCGCTGTGTTCCGCTGTGTCCCGCTGTGTCCCCAGCTGTGTCCCGCTGTGTCCCGCTGTGTACCCCGCTGTGTCCTGCTATGTTCTCGCAGTGTCCCCGATGTGTCCCGCTGTGTCCCGCTGTGTCCTCGCTGTGTCACCAGCTGTGTACCCCACTCTGTCCCGCTGTGTCCCCCGCTGTGTCTCTGCTGTGTCACCGCTGTTTCCCGCTTTGTCCTGCTGTGTACTGCTGTGTACCCCGCTGTGTCCCGCTGTGTCCTGCTGTGTCACACTGTTTCCCCGCTGCGTCCCCGCTGTGTCCCTCTGTGTACCCTGCTGTGTCCAGCTTTGTCCCTGCTGTGTCTCGCTGTGTCCCACGCTCTGTCCCCCTCTGTTTCCCACTCTGTCCCCCTCTGTGTCCCGCTGTGCCCCCAGCTGTGTCCTACTGTGTCCCCGCAGGGTCACTGCTGTTTCCCGCTGTGTCCCGCTGTGTTCCGTGGTGTCCCTCTTTGTCTCCCGCTGTGTCCCCCGCTGAGTCCCCGCTGTGTCCCGCTGTGTCCTCGCTGTGTCCCCCGCTGTCTCCAGCTCTGTCCCCCGCTGTGTCTCACGCTTTGTCCCCGCTGTGTCCCACTGTGTCCCGCTGTGTTCCACTGTGCCCCCACTGTATTTCGTTGTGTCCACAGCTGTGTACCACGCTGTGTAATGCTGTGTGCCCGCTGTATCTATGCTGTGTCCCACTGGGTCCCGCTGGGTCCTCGCTGTGTCCCCCGCTGTGTCCCGCTGTGTCACAGATGTGTACTACGCTGTGTAACGCTGTGTCCCCGCTGTATCGACGCTGTGTCCCGCTGTTTCCTCGCTGTGTCCCCTGCTGTCTCCCTCTCTGTCCCCTGCTGTGTCTCACGCTTTGTCCCCGCTGTGTCCCGCTGTGTCCTCGCTGTGTCCACTGCTGTGTCCCCAGCTGTGTACCCCGCTATGTCCCGCTGTGTCCCCGCTGTATCGACGCTGTGTCCTGCTGGGTCCCGCTGGGTCCCCCGATGTGTCCCTTTGTGTCCCCAGCTGTGTACTCCGCTGTGTCCCGCTGTGTACCACGCTGTGTCCCGCTATGTTCCCGCAGTGTCCCCGCTGTGTCCCGCTGTGTCCTCACTGTGTCCCTGCTGTGTCCCTGCTGTGTCCCGCTGTGTCCCGCTGTGTCCCGCTGTGTCCTCGATATGTCCCACGCTGTGTTCCGCTGTGTCCCCCGCTGTGTCCCGCTGTGTCCCGCTGTGTCCCCCGCTTTGACCCGCTGTGTCCCGCTGTGTCCCCCGCTGTGTCCCCACTGTGTGCCCTCTGTGTCCCGCTGTGTACCCCGCTGTGTCCAGCAGTGTCCCCGCTGTGTCCGCTTTGTCCCCTCTCTGTCCCCTGCTGTCCCCCGCTGTGTCCCCCGCTGTGTTCCCACTGTGTCCCGCTGTGTCGCCCACTTTGTCCCGCTGGGCCCCTGCAGTGTCCCCGCTGTGTCCTACTGTGTCACACTGTGTCCCGTGTTGTCCTACTTTGGCCCCCGCTGTGACTTCGCTGTGTTTCTCGCTGTGTCCCGCTGTGTACCCTGCTGTGTCCAGCTGTGTCCTCGCTGTGTCCCCCGCTGTCTCCTGTTTTGTCCCACGCTGTGTCCCGCTGTGACCCGCTGTGTCCTCGCTGTGTCCCCCGCTGTGTCCCGCTGTGTCCCCGCTGTGTCCACTGCTGTGTCCCGCTGTGTACCGCGCTGTGTCCCACTATGTCCCTGCAGTGTCCCCGCTGTGTCCCGCTGTGTCCCACTGTGTCCCGTGGTGTCCCAGTTTGTCCCCCGCTGTGTCCCCTGGTGAGTCCCCGCTGTGTCCCGCTGTGTCCCCCACTGTTTCCCGCTGTGTCTACTGCTGTGTCCCCGCTGTGTCCCGCTGTGTCCCGCTGTGTCCTCGCTGTGTCCCACGCTGTGTTCCGCTGGGTCCTCGCTGTGTCCCAAGATGTTTCCCGTTGTGTCCCCAGCTGTGTCCCCGCTCTGTCCAGCTGTGTTTCCGCTGTGTCCCTGCTGTGTCCCCACTGTGTCCTTCTGTATACTGCTGTGTCCCCCACTGAGTCCCGCTGTGTCCCTGCTGTGTCCCGCTGTGTCCCCCATATGTCCCGCGCAGTGTCCCACTGTGTCCCGCTGTGTCCCCCACTGTTTCCCCTGCTGTGTCTGGCTGTGTCCCCCGCTGTTTCCCGCTGTGTCCACGGCTGTGTCCCCGCTGTGTCCCACTTTTTCCCCGGCTGTGTCCCGCTGTGTCCTCACTGTGTCCCCCGCTGTGTCCCGCTGTGTCCCCCGCTTTGTCCCGCTGTGTCCCACTGTGTCCCCACTGTGTCCCGCTGTGTCCCGCTGTGTCCCCAGTGTGCCCGCTGTGTCACCGCTGTGTCCCGCTGTGGCCCATCTCTGTCTCCGCTGTCCCCCGGTGTGTCCCCCACTGTGTGCCGCTGTGTCCCGCTATGTCCCCCGCTTCATCCCGCTTTGTGATGTCTCATTTTGTCCCCGCTGTGTCCCCAGCTGTGTGCCCGCTGTGTCCCGCTTTGTACCCCGCAGTGTCCAGCTGTGTCACCGCTGTGTCCCGCTGTGGCCCATCTCTGTCTCAGCTGTACCCCGCTGTGTCCCCCGCTGTGTTCCGCTGTGTCCCGCTGTGTCCCCCGCTTTGTCCTGCTGTGTCTCCGCAGTGTCCCCGCTGTGTCCCGCTGTGTCACACTGTGTCCCGTGGTGTCCCACTTTGTCCCCCGCTGTGTCCCCCGCTGTGTCCCCCGCTGAGTCCCCTCTGTTTCGACGCTGTGTCCCGCTGTTTCCTGCTGTGTCCTCGCTGTGTTCCCCGCTGTGTCCCGCTGTGTCCCCCGTTGTGTCCACCACTGTGTCCTCGCTGTGTCCCCCGCTGTGTCCCGCTGTGTCCTCGCTGTGTCCCCCGCTGTGTCCAGCTGTGTCCCCCGCTGTGTCCCGTTGTGTCCGACTGTGTCCCGCTCTGTCCCCACTGTGTCCCGCTGTGTCCCGCTGTGTCCCCGCTGTGTGCCCGCTGTGTCCCGCTGTGTACCCCGCTGTGTCCAGCTGTGTCCTTTTGTGTCACACTGTTTCCCTCTGTGTCCCTGCTGTGTCCCTCATGTGTACCCCGCTTTA
>NW_012288104.1:0-3313 GCF_000151885.1 Dipodomys ordii
ATCACACTGTCTCCCGCTCTGTCCCTCGCTGTGTCTCACGCTTTGTCAACGTTGTGTCCCACTGTGTCCTACTGTGTCCCGCTGTGCCCCCACTGTGTCCCGTTGTGTCCACAGCTGAGTACCACGCTGTGTAACGCTGTGTGCCCGCTGTATCGACGCTGTGTCCCGCTGGGTCCCGCTGTGTCCTCGCTGTGTTCCCCGCTGTGTCCCGCTGTGTCCCCCGATTTGTCCTCGCTGTGTCCCCCACTGTGACCTGCTGTGTCCTCGCTGTGTCCCCCACTGGGTCCCGGTGGGTCCTGCTGTGTCCTCGCTGTGTCCACCGCTGTGTCCCGTTGTGTCCCCAGCTGTGTCCCCCGCTATGTCCCGATGTGTCTACTGCTGTGTCCATGCTATGTCTTGCTGTGTCGCGCTGTGTCCCCCGCTGTGTCCGCTGCTGTGTCCTGCTGTTTTCCCCGCTGTGTCACCAATGTGTCCCGCTGTGTCCTCGCTGTGTCCCGCTGTGTCTCGCTGTGCCCCCACTCTGTCCCATTGTGTCCACAGCTGGGTACCACGCTGTGTAACCCTGTGTCCCCGCTGTATCGACTCTGTGTCCCGCTGTGTTCCGCTGTGTCCCGCTGTGTCCCCGCTGTGTCCCCAGCTGTGTCCCGCTGTGTCCCTGCTGTGTCCCTGCTGTGTCCCGCTGTGTCCCGCTGTGTCCCGCTGTGTCCTCGATATGTCCCACGCTGTGTTCCGCTGTGTCCCCCGCTGTGTCCCGCTGTGTCCCGCTGTGTCCCCCGCTGTGACCCTCTGTGTCCCGCTGTGTCTCCCGCTGTGTCCCCACTGTGTGCCCTCTGTGTCCCGCTGTGTACCCCGCTGTGTCCAGCAGTGTCCCCGCTGTGTCCCGCTTTGTCCCCTCTCTGTCCCCTGCTGTCCCCCGCTGTGTCCCCCGCTGTGTTCACACTGTGTCCCGCTGTGTCGCCCGCTTTGTCCCGCTGGGCCCCTGCAGTGTCCCCGCTGTGTCCTACTGTGTCACACTGTGTCCCGTGTTGTCCTGCTTTGGCCCCCGCTGTGACCTCGCTGTGTTTCTCGCTGTGTCCCGCTGTGTACCCTTCTGTGTCTCCCGCTGTGTCCCGCTGTGTACCCTGCTGTGTCCAGCTGTGTCCTCGCTGTGTCCCCCGCTGTCTCCTGCTTTGTCCCACGCTGTGTCCCGCTGTGACCCGCTGTGTCCTCGCTGTGTCCCCCGCTGTGTCCTGCTGTGTCCCCGCTGTGTCCACTGCTGTGTCCCACTGTGTACCCCGCTGTGTCCCGCTATGTTCCCGCAGTGTCCTCGCTGTGTCCCGCTGTGTCCCACTGTGTCCCGTGGTGTCCCAGTTTGTCCCCCGCTGTGTCCCCTGGTGAGTCCCCGCTGTGTCCCGCTGTGTCCCCCACTGGTTCCCGCTGTGTCTACTGCTGTGTCCCCGCTGTGTCCCGCTGTGTCCCGCTGTGTCCTCGCTGTGTCCCACGCTGTGTTCCGCTGGGTCCTCGCTGTGTCCCAAGATGTGTCCCGTTGTGTCCCCAGCTGTGTCCCCGCTCTGTCCAGCTGTGTTTCCGCTGTGTCCCTGCTGTGTCCCCACTGTGTCCTGCTGTATACTGCTGTGTCCCCCGCTGAGTCCCGCTGTGTCCCACTGTGTCCCGCTGTGTCCCCCACTGTTTCCTCTGCTGTGTCCGGCTGTGTCCCCCGCTGTGTCCCGCTGTGTCCACTGCTGTGTCCCCGCTGTGTCCCACTTTTTCCCTGGCTGTGTCCCGCTGTGTCCTCACTGTGTCCCCCGCTGTGTCCCAATGTGTCCTCTCTGTGTCCCCTGCTGTGTCCCGCTGTGTCCCCCGCTTTGACCCGCTGTGTCCCACTGTGTCCCCACTGTGTCCCGCTGTGTCCCGCTGTGTCCCCCGCTGTGTCTCACTGTGTCGCCCGCCTTATCCTGCTGTGTCCCCGCAGTGTCCCCGCTGTGTCCCGCTGTGTCACACTGTGTCCCGTGGTGTCCCACTTTGTCCCCCGCTGTGTCCCCCACTGTGTCCTCCGCTGAGTCCCCTCTGTATCGACGCTGTGTCCCGCTGTGTCCCGCTGTGTCCTCGCTGTGTTCCCCGCTGTGTCCCGCTGTGTCCCCCGCTGTGTCCCCCGCTATGTCCTCGCTGGGTCCCCCGCTGGGTCCCGCTGTGTCCCCTGCTGTGTCCCGCTGTGTCCGACTGTGTCCCGCTCTGTCCCCGCTGTGTCCCGCTGTGTCCCGCTGTGTCCCCTCTGTGTGCCCGCTGTGTCCCGCTGTGTACCCCGCTGTGTCCTGCTGTGTCACCGCTGTGTCCCACTGTGGCCTTTCTCTGTCTCCGCTGTGTCCCGCTGTGTCCCCCGCTTTGTCCCGCTGTGTCCCGCTGTGTCCCCCGTTTTGTCCTGCTGTGTCCCCGCAGTGTCCCGCTGTGTCCCACTGTGTCACACTGTGTCCCGTGGTGTCCCCGCTGTGTCCCGCTGTGTCCCGCTGTTTCCCCCGCTTTGTCCCCCGCTATGTCCTGCTGTGTCCCCCACTGTGTCCCGCTCTGTCCTTGCTGTGTCCCCCACTGTGTCCCCCGCTGAGTCCCCGCTGTGTCACCTCTGTGTCCCTCTGTTTCGTCGCTGTGTCCCCTGCTGTCTCCGTCTATGTCCCCCGCTGTGTCTCATGCTTTGTCCCTACTGTGTCCCACTGTGTCCCGCTGAGTCCGGCTGTGCCCCCACTGTGTCCCGTTGTGTCCACAGCTATGTACCACGCCTTGTAACGCTGTGTCCCCGCTGTATCAGACTCTGTGTCCCGCTGTGTCCCGCTGTGTCCTCGATCTGTTCCCTGCTGGGTCCCACTGTGTCCCCCGCTGTGTCCCCCGCTGTGTCCTCGCTGTGTCCCCTGCTGTGTCCCGCTGTGTCCTCACTGGGTCCACCACTGTGTCCCGCTGTGTCCCCCGCTGTGTCGAGCTGTGTCCGGCTGTGACCCGCTCTGTCCCCGCTGTGTCCCTCTGTGTCCCCGCTGTGTGCCTGCTGAGACCCGCTGTGTCTCCCGCCTTGTCCTACTGTGTACCATTGTGTCCCTGCTGTATCCCGCTGTGTCCCGCTGTGTCCTCGCTGTGTAAACGTTGTGACCCGCTGTGTACCCCGCTGAGTCATCTGTGTCACCACTGTGTCATACTGTGGCCACTCTCTGACTCCACTGTCCCACGCTATGAGATCCAATGTAGACCCGTTGTGGCCCACTGTGTCCCCCCGCTTTTGTACCTGCTGTGTCCCGGATGATCCCCGCTGTGTTCCCGCTGAGTAACAATTGTGTCCCATGATGGTCCCAAA
>NW_012288105.1:0-4252 GCF_000151885.1 Dipodomys ordii
TCAGGTCCGCTGGGTACCGCTGTGTCATCCCTGTGTCCCCCGCTGTGTCCCGCTGTGTCCCCCGCTGTGTCTCTGCTGTGTCCCCGCTGTGTCCCACTGTGTCCCGCTATGTCCGGCTGTGCCCCCACTGTGTCCCGTTGTGTAAACAGATGTGTACTACGCTGTGTAACGCTGTGTCCCCGCTGTATCGACGCTGTGTCCCGCTGTGTCCCGCTGTGTCCTCGCTGTGTTCCCCGCTGTCTCCCGCTCTGTCCCTCGCTGTGTCTCACGCTTTGTCCCCGCTGTGTCCCACTGTGTCCCGCTGTGTCCGGCTGTGCCCCCACTGTGTCCCGTTGTGTAAACAGATGTGTACTATGCTGTGTAACGCTGTGTCCCCGCTGTATCGACACTGTGTCCCGCTGTGTCCCGCTGTGTCCTCGCTGTGTCCCCTGCTGTCTCCCTCTCTGTCCCCTGCTGTGTCTCACGCTTTGTCCCCGCTGTGTCCCACTGTGTCCCGCTGTGTCCGGCTGTGCCCCCACTGTGTCCCGTTGTATAAAGAGATGTGTACTACGCTGTGTAACGCTGTGTCCCCGCTGTATCGACGCTGTGTCCCGCTGTGTCCTCGCTGTGTTCCCCGCTGTCTCCCGCTCTGTCCCTCGCTGTGTCTCACGCTTTGTCCCCGCTGTGTTCCACTGTGTCCCGCTGTGTCCGGCTGTGCCCCCACTGTGTCCCGTTGTGTAAACAGATGTGTACTACGCTGTGTAACGCTGTGTCCCCGCTGTATCGACGCTGTGTCCCGCTGTGTCCTCGCTGTGTTCCCCGCTGTCTCCCGCTCTGTCCCTCGCTGTGTCTCACGCTTTGTCCCCGCTGTGTCCCACTGTGTCCCGCTGTGTCCGGCTGTGCCCCCACTGTGTCCCGTTGTGTCCACAGCTGAGTACCACGCTGTGTAACGCTGTGTGCCCGCTGTATCGACGCTGGGTCCCGCTGGGTCCCGCTGTGTCCTCGCTGTGTTCCCCGCTGTGTCCCGCTGTGTCCCCCGCTGTGTCCTCGCTGTGTCCCCCGCTGGGTCCCGGTGGGTCCTGCTGTGTCCTCGCTCTGTCCACCGCTGTGTCCCGTTGTGTCCCCAGCTGTGTCCCCCGCTATGTCCCGATGTGTCTACTGCTGTGTCCATGCTATGTCTTGCTGTGTCGCGCTGTGTCCCCCGCTGTGTCCGCTGCTTTGTCCTGCTGTTTTCCCCGCTGTGTCACCAATGTATCCCGCTGTGTCCTCGCTGTGTCCCGCTGTGTCTCGCTGTGCCCCCACTCTGTCCCGTTGTGTCCACAGCTGGGTACCACGCTGTGTAACACTGTGTCCCCGCTGTATCGACGCAGTGTCCTGCTGGGTGCCGTTGTGTCCTCGCTGTGTTCCCCGCTGTGTCCCGCTGTGTCCCCCGCTGTGTCCTCGCTGTGTCCCGCTGTGTCCCAGCAGTATCGACGCTGGGTCCCGCTGGGTCCCGCTGTGTCCTCCCTGTGTCCCACGCTGTGTCCCGCTGTGTCCGCCACTGTGTCCCGCTGTGTCTACTGCTTTGTCCCCGCTGTGTCCCGCTGTGTCCCACTGTGTCCTGGCTGTGTCCCACGCTGTGTTCTGCTGTGGCCTCACTTTTTTCCCCGCTGTGTCCCGCTGTGTACCCCTCTGTGTCCCCCTGCTGTGTCCCGCTGTGTCCCCCGCTGTGTCCCTGCTGTGTCCCCGCTGTGTCCCGCTGTGTCCCGCTGTGTACTGCTGTGTCCCCCGCTGAGTCCCGCTGTGTCCCAATGTGTCCTCGCTCTGTCCCCCTCTGTGTACCGCTGTGTCCTTCCTGTGTCCACCGCTGTGTCCCGCTGTGTCCCGCTGTGTCCTGCTCTGTCCTTGCTGTGTCCCCCACTGTGTGCAGCTGTGTCCTCGCTGTGTCCCCCGCTGTGTCCCACTGTGTCCTTTTGTGTCACGCTGTTTCCCCGCTGTGTCCCTGCTGTGTCCCTCTGTGTACCCTGCTGTGTCCAGCTTTGTCACCGCCGTGTCTCGCTGTGTCCCCCGCTGTGTCCCGCTGTGTCCCCCGCTGAGTCCCCGCTGTGTCCCCGCTGTGTCCCGCTGTGTCCCCCGCTGTGTCCCGCTCTGTCCCGCTGTGTCCTTGCTGTGACCCGCTCTGTCCCCACTGTATCGACACTGTGTCCCGCTGTGTTCCGCTGTGTCCTCGCTGTGTTCCCCGCTGCGTCCCGCTGTGTACCCCTCTGTGTCTCCCGCTGTGTCCCGCTGTGTCCCCCGCTCTGACCCGCTGTGTCCCGCTTTGTCACCCACTGTGTCCCTGCTGTCTCCCCGGTGTGTCCCACTGTGTCCCGCTGTGTACTGCTGTGTCTCCCGCTGAGTTCCGCTGTGTCCCTCTGTGTCCCCAGTGTGTGCCCGCTGTGTCTCGCTGTGTACCCTGCTTTGTCCCGCTTTGCCCCTGCTGTGTCACCGTTCTGTCCCGCTGTGTCACACTGTGTCAAGTGTTGTCCCGCTTTTTCCCCCGCTGTGACCTCGCTATGTTTCCAGCTGTGTCCCGCTGTGTACCACTCTGTGTCCCCCGCTGTGTCCCGCTGTGTACCCGCTGTGTCCCTCTATGTTCCCTCAGTGTCCCAGCTGTGTCCCACTGTGTCCTCGCTGTGTCCACTGCTGTGTCCCGTTGTGTCCCCAGCTGTGTACCCCACTATGTCCCGCGGTGTCCCCGCTGTATCGACGCTGTGTCCTGCTGGGTCCCGCTGGGTCCCCCGATGTGTCCCTTTGTGTCCCCAGCTGTTTACTCCGCTGTGTCCCGCTGTGTACCCCGCTGTGTCCCGCTATGTTCCCGCAGTGTTCCCGCTGTGTCCCGCTGTGTCCTCACTGTGTCCCTGCTGTGTCCCTGCTGTGTCCCGCTGTGTCCCGCTGTGTCACCGCTTTGTCTCGCTGTGGCCACTCTCTGTCTCCGCTGTCCCCCGCTGTGTGCCCCGCTGTGGCCGCTGTGGCCCGCTGTGTCCCCCGCTTTGTCCTGCTGTGTCCCGCAGTGTCCCCGCTGTGTCCCGCTGTGTAACACTGTGTCCCGTGGTGTCCCACTTTGTCCCACGCTGTGTCCCCCGTTGAGTCCCCTCTGTGTCGCCGCTGTGTCCCCCTGTGTCCTCGCTGTGTCCCCCGCTGTCTCCCGCTTTGACTCCCGCTGTGTTCCGCTGTTTCCCGCTGTGTCCCCAATGTGTCCCCAGCTGTGTCCCGCTGTGTCCCGCTGTGTACCCCGCTGTGTCCTGCTATATTCCCGCAGTGTCCCCGCTGTGTCCCACTGTGTCCCGCTGTGTCTTTGCTGTGTCCCCAGCTGTGAACCCCACTGTGTCCCCCTGTGTCCCTGCTGTATCGACGCTGGGTCCCGCTGTGTCCCGCTGTGTCCTCCCTTTGTCCAACGCTGTGTCCCGCTGTGTCTACTGCTGTGTCCCCGCTGTGTCCTGCTGGGTCCAGCTGTGTCCCTGCTGTATCCACGCTGGGTCCCGCTGGGTCCTGGTCTGTCATCCCTGTGTCCCCTGCTGTGTACCGCTCTGTCCCCCGCTGTGTCTCTGCTGTGTCCCCGCTGTGTCCCGCTTTGTCCCGCTGTATACTGCTGTGTCCCCCGCTGAATCACGCTGTGTCCCAATGTGTCCCAATGTGTCCTCGCTCTGTCCCCCGCTGTGTCCCGCTGTGTCCTCCCTGTGTCCCCGGCAGTGTCCCGCTGTGTCCCGCTGTGTCCCCCGCTGTGTCCCCCGCTATGTCCCGCTGTGTCCCCCACTGTGTCCCACTGTGTCCTTGCTATGTCCCATGCTGTGTGCCGCTGTGTCCTTGCTGTGTCCCCCGCTGTGTCCCGCTGTGTCCTGCTGTGTCACGCTGTTTCCCCACTGCGTCCCTGCTGTGTCCCTCTGTGTACCCCGCTGTGACCAGCTTTGTCCCCGCTGTGTCTCGCTGTGTCCCACGCTCTGTCCCCCACTGTGTCCTGCTCTGTCCGCCTCTGTGTCCCGCTGTGTCCCCCGCTGTGTACCACTGTGTCCACGCAGTATCACTGCTGTTTCCCGCTGTGTCCCGCTGTGTTCCGTGGTGTCCCTCTTTGTCTCCCGCTGTGTCCCCCGCTGTATCGGGCTGTGTCCGACTGTGTCCCGCTCTGTCCCCGCTGTGTCCCACTGTGTCCCGCTGTGTCCCCGCTGTGTGCCCGCATTGTCCGCTGTGTCCCCCGCTTTGTCCTGCTGTGTCCCCGCAGTGTCCCGCTGTGTCCCAATGTGTCACACTGTGTCCT
>NW_012288106.1:0-3122 GCF_000151885.1 Dipodomys ordii
CGCGATGTGTCCCGTTGTGTCCCCAGCTGTGTCCCCGCTCTGTCCAGCTGTGTTTCCGCTGTGTCCCTGCTGTGTCCCCACTGTGTCCTGCTGTATACTGCTGTGTCCCCCGCTGAGTCCCGCTGTGTCCCCGCTGTGTCCCGCTGTGTCCCCCATGTGTCCCGCACTGTGTCCCACTGTGTCCCGCTGTGTCCCCCACTGTTTCCCCTGCTGTGTCCGGCTGTGTCCCCCGCTGTGTCCCGCTGTGTCCACTGCTGTGTCCCCGCTGTGTCCCACTTTTTCCCCAGCTGTGTCCCGCTGTGTCCTCACTGTGTCCCCCGCTGTGTCCCAGTGTGTCCTCTCTGTGTCCCCTGCTGTGTACCGCTGTGTCCCCCGCTTTGTCCCGCTGTGTCCCACTGTGTCCCCACTGTGTCCCGCTGTGTCCCGCTGTGTCCCCGGTGTGCCCGCTGTGTCCCGCTGTGTACCCCGCTGTGTCCAACTGTGTCCCGCTCTGTCCCGCTGTGGCCCTTCTCTGTCTACGCTGTCCCCCGCTGTGTCCCCAACTGTGTCCCGCTGTGTCCCGCTGTGTCCCCCGCTTTACCCTGCTGTGTCCCCGCAGTGTCCCCACTGTGTCCTGCTGTGTCACACTGTGTCCCGTGGTGTCCCACTTTGTCCACCGCTGTGTCCCCCGTTGTGTCCTCCGCTGAGTCCCCTCTGTATCGACGCTGTGTCCCGCTGTGTCCAGCTGTGTCCTCGCTGTGTTCCCCGCTGTGTCGCGCTGTGTCCACCGCTGTGTCCCCTGCTATGTCCTCTCTGGGTCCCCCGCTGTGTCCCGCTGTGTCCCCCGCTGTGTCCCGCTGTGTCCGACTGTGTCCAGCTCTGTCCCCGCTGTGTCCCGCTGTGTCCCGCTGTGTCCCCTCTGTGTGTCCGCTGTGTCCCGCTGTGTACCCCGCTGTGTCCAGGTGTGTCACCGCTGTGTCCCGCTGTGGCCCTTCTCTGTCTCTGCTGTGTCCCGCTATGTCCCCCGCTTTGTCCCGCTGTGTCCCGCTGTGTCCCCCGCTTTGTCCTGCTGTGTCCCCGCAGTGTCCCGCTGTGTCCCACTGTGTCACACTGTGTCCCGTGGTGTCCCCGCTGTGTCCCGCTGTGTCCCGCTGTTTCCCCCGCTGTGTCCCCCGCTATGTCCTGCTGTGTCCCCCACTGTGTCCCGCTCTGTCCTTGCTGTGTCCCCCGCTGTGTCCCCCGCTGAGTCCCCGCTGTGTCACCGCTGTGTCCCGCTGTTTCCTCGCTGTGTCCCCTGCTGTCTCCGTCTATGTCCCCCGCTGTGTCTCACGCTTTTTCCCTGCTGTGTCCCACTGTGTCCCGCTGAGTCCGGCTGTGCCCCCACTGTGTCCCGTTGTGTCCACAGCTATGTACCACGCCTTGTAACGCTGTGTCCCCGCTGTATCGACTCTGTGTCCCGCTGTGTCCCGCTGTGTCTTCGATCTGTTCCCCGCTGGGTCCCGCTGTGTCCCCCGCTGTGTCCCCCGCTGTGTCCTCACTGTGTCCCCTGCTGTGTCCCGCTGTGTCCTCACTGGGTCCACCACTGTGTCCCGCTGTGTGCCCCTCTGTATCGCGATGTGTCCGGCTGTGTCCCGCTTTTTCCCCGCTGTGTCCCTCTGTGTCCCCGCTGTGTGCCTGCTGTGTCCCGCTGTGTCTCCCCCCATTTGTCTCACTGTGTCCCATTGTGTCCCTGCTGTGTCCCGCTGTGTCACACTGTGTCCCCGCTGTGTGCCTGCTGTGTCCCGCTGTGTACCCCTCTGTGTCCAGCTGTGTCACTGCTGTGTCTCGCTGTGGCCACTCTCTGTCTCCACTGTCCCCCACTGTGTGCCCCGCTGTGGCCCGCTGTGGCCCGCTGTGTCCCCCGCTTTGTCCTGCTGTGTCCCGCAGTGTCGCCGCTGTGTCCCGCTGTGTAACACTGTGTCCCATGGTGTCCCACTTTGTCCCACAATGTGTCCACCGCTGAGTACCCTCTGTGTCGCCGCTGTGTCCCACTGTGTCCTCGCTGTGTCCCCCGCTGTGTCCCGCTGTGTCCTCCCTGTGTCCCCCGCTGTGTCCCGCTGTGTCCTCGCTGTGTTCCCCGCTGTGTCCAGCTGTTTCCCTCACTGTGTCCCCCACTGTGTCCTCGCTGTGTCCCCCGCTGTGTCCCGCTGTGTTCCCCTGTGTCCTTGCTATGTCCCCCTCTGTGTCCCGCTTTGTCCCCCGCCGTGTCCCGCTGTGTCCCGCCGTGTCCCGCTGCGTCCCCCCTGTGTCCCGCGGTGTCCCGCTTTGTCCCCCACTGTGTCCTGCAGTTACCACGTTGTGTCCCGCTGTGTCCCACTGTGTCCCGTGGTGTCCCGCTTTGTCCCCCGCTGTGTCCCCGTCTGAGTCTCGCTGTGTCCCCACTGTGTCCTCTCTGTGTCCCCCGCTGTGTCCTGCTCTGTTCCCCACTGTGTCTCCCGTTTTTTCCCTGCTGTGCCCCGCTGTGTCCCGCTGTGTCCCGCTGTGTCCCCCACTGTGTCCCGTTGTGTCAACAGCTGTGTACCCCGCTGTGTCCCGCTGTGTCTCTGCTGTATCGATGCTGTGTCCCGCTGGGTCCTGCTGTGTCTCTCTCTGTGTTCCCCACTGTGTCCTGCTGTGTCCCCCGCTGTGTCCCTCGCTGTGTCCCCCGCTGTGTCCCGCTGTGTCCCCCGCTGTGTCCTTGCTGTGTTCCCGCTGGGTCCCTCTCTGTCCCGCAGTGTCCCCTGCTGAGTCCCGTTGTGTCACCGCTGTGTCCCGCTGTGTCCCCGCTCTATCGACGTTGTGTCCCGCTGGGTCCCGCTGTGTCCTCTCTTTGTTCCCCGCTGTGTCCCGCTGTGGCCCCCGCTGTGTCTCTCGCTGTGTCCCGCTGTGTCCCCGGCTGTGTCCGGCTGTGTCCCGCTGTGTCCCCCGCTGTGTCCTTGCTGTGTCCCCGCTGTGTCCCGCTGTGTCCCGCAGTGTCCCCAGCTGTGTCCCCCTGTGTCACCGCTGTGTCCCGCTTTGTCCTCACTGTGTCCCCCGCTGTGTCCCGCTTTGTCCCTGCTTTTGTACCCCACTGTGTCCCTCTGTGTCCCCCGCTGTGTCCCGCTGTGTCCCCTGCTCTGTCCCCA
>NW_012288107.1:0-1067 GCF_000151885.1 Dipodomys ordii
TGGAGCCAACTTCCTAGCCCCTAAGCAAAATTTTGATGTTTACATAATAAAAATGTCGATTTCTTATTGTTTCTAGTTTTGTTTCCTCCTTGACACAGTGTTCCGTTGTATCTCAAGGTGTTATCCACATAATCTCATGGTTTTAATACTTAAACAGATTTCTCAATTAGATGTTTCACTGGTTTAACTGGAATTGATTTTGGTCAAAGGACTAATATAAGAAATTTGCTTTTCCATTCCCAGGAAGCTAACCAATTATCTCAATGTTCCACCTATTTTTTAATTTGATACTTTATATAAGGGAGAAAAAATGCACTTACAACGAACAAGTGATAGAGAAACGGATCTGTGAGTAATACCTGTTTTTGTTTGTTTACAATTTTAGGGTTTGAACTCAAGGCTTTCTACCACTTGTTAGGCAGGCACTCTATGACTTAAGCCCTATCTGCTTTCTCCCTACCCTTGCTTTTTCCTTGGCTGGTTTCAGACCATGATTATCCTACATTTTCCTTCTGGGTAGCTGGGATTATGGGTATGTGCTGTCATGCTTCACCCTTGTGAATGATATTTTGATGTGTATCTTTTTTGGATAGTGTTGTGAATTGTGTATATTAAAAAAACTAAACTTCTAGGGCTGGGAAGGTGGCTCAGTGGTAGAGTGCTTGCCTTGCATGCATGAGGCCCTGGGTTCGATTCCTCAGCACCACATAAGCAGAAAAAGCCAGAAGTGGTGCTGTGGCTCAAGTGGTAGAGTGCTAGCCTTGAGCTGTGAGGGACAGTGTCCAGGCCCAGAGTTCAGGCCCATGACTGACAAAAAACAAACATCCCCCCTCCCCCCGCAAAGAAACAAAAACAAAAACTGGAACTTCTAGAGATCAGCAGTGAAATCTTTTCTATTTTTTGGCTAAACTCTGCTGTTCTTAAATATCAAAATACTGTGGTTCCACACATACATTGTACTTTCTGACAGTAGCAAGCAGCTATGCTCCCTTTTCCTATTTCTTTATTTCTTCTAACTCTATTCCTGACAGGCCTTTTTTTTTTTTTTCTCCAGTTATGGGGCCTGA
>NW_012288108.1:0-12926 GCF_000151885.1 Dipodomys ordii
ACACTGTCCATCTGTCCACACTGTCCATCTGTCCACACTGTACATCTGTCCACACTGCCCCATGCTGTCCACACAGTCCCATCTGTCCACACTGTCCATCTGTCCACACTGTCCATCTGTCCACACTGTCCCATCTCTCCCCACTGTCCATCTGTCCACACTGTCCATCTGTCCACACTGTCCATCTGTTCACACTGTCCATCTGTCCACACTGTACATCTGTCCACACTGTCCATTTGTCCCCACTGTCCATCTGTCCACACTGTCCCATCTTTCCACACTGTCCCATCTGCCCTCACTCTCCATCTGTCCACACTGTCTCATTTGTCCACACTGTCCATCTGTCCACACTGTTCCATCTGTCCACACTGACCCATGCTGTCCACACTGTCCATCTGCCCACACTGTCCATCTGTCCACACTGTCCCATGCTGTCCACACTGTCCATCTGTCCACACTCCCCTATGCTGTCCACACTTTCCCATCTGTCCACACTGTCCCATCTGTCCACACTGTCCATCTGTCCACTCTGTCCCATGCTGTCCACACTGTCTATCTGTCCACACTGTCCATCTGTCCACACTGTCCCAAGCTGTCCACACTGTCCATCTGTCCACACTGTCCATCTGTCCACACTGCTCTGTGCTGTCCACACTGTGCCATGCTGTCCATACTGTACATCTGTCCACACTGTCCATTTGTCCACACTGTCCATCTGTCCATATTGTCCCATGCTGTCCACACTGTCCATTTGTCCAGACTGTCCCTTGCTGTCCACACTGTCCATCTGTCCACACTGTCCATCTGTCCACACTGTCCCATCTGTCCACACTGTCCATCTGTCCACACTGCCCCATGCTGTCCACACTGTCCATCTGTCCACACTGTCCATCTGTCCACACTGCCCCATGCTTTCCACACTGTCCAACTGTCCACACTGTCCCATGATGTCCACACTGTCCATCTGTCCATACTGTCCATCTGTCCACACTGCCCCATGCTGTCCACACTGTCCATCTGTCCACACTGCCCCATGCTGTCCACTCTGTCCATCTGTCCACACTGTCCATCTGTCCACACTATCCCATGCTCTCCACACTGTCCCATGCTGTCCACACGGGCCATCTGTCCACACTGTCCATCTGCCCAAACTGTCCATCTGTCCATACTGTCCCATGCTGTCCACACTGTCCATCTGTCCACACTGTCCCAACTGTCCATACTGTCCATCTGTCCACATTGTCCATCTATCTACACTGTCCCATGCTGTCCACACTGTCCATCTGTCCACACTGTCCATCTGTCCACACTGTCCACCTGTCCACACTGTCTCATCTGTCCACACTGTCCATCTGCCCACACTGTCCATCTGTCCACACTCCCCTATGCTGTCCACACTTTCCCATCTGTCCACACTTTCCCATCTGTCCACACTTTCCCATCTGTCCACACTGTCCCAAGCTGTCCACACTGTCCATTTGTCCACACTGCCCCATGCTGTCCATACTGTCCATCTGTCCACGCTGTCCATCTGTCCTCCACACTGTCCCATCTGAACTCCACACTGTCCCCTGCTGTCCACACTGTCCATCTGTCCACACTGTCCATCTGTCCTCCACGCTGTCCCTCGTTCTCTCTCGCAGCCCCCGTTTTCCTTCATGGGCTGGAGGGTGGCGTCCGGGTGCTGTGCCTGGCTGACCGCTGCTGTCCCACAGGTGAAGTGGATCTTCTCCTCAGTGGTGGAGCTCAAGCAGACAATTGCCCCTGACTACAGGAACATGATTATGCAGGGGTCCTAGGACCGCGTCCTGCATGGACCAGGGCTTCCCAGAGCCCTGTGGGATGCTGTCCATCGAGTCAAGCAGCCCGACAGCCAGGCCACACCTGTCCCTCGTCCTCCCTGCCCCCTGAACCTGCGGCCTCTTGAAGCCTCGCTCTGGAACGTTCTGCCCGTGGAGGAGCACATGAACAGCAGGTCTGCCACGGCCCCAGCGCCGTGGACAGGACAACGCTCCTCAGCCCCCAGCAGGACCCCTGCGGTGGCAGCCGAGGCCCGTCCCTCCCTGGGTCACCTCTGTCCTCGGGGCTGCAGGGAGTCACCTATGGGGTGGACGTCCTAAGTGCAGATGACAAGCCTGCAGACAACGTCCCCCGTGCCAGCCGGACATGGGAGCTTTCTGAGAGCAGGCCTCGCGTCAGAGCCTTGCTGGGATGCCCACCACCAGGACGGGAGGCACGCCTCCCACAGCCCGGACGGCTTCAGAGGCGCGGCCCGGGTCAGGCTGCGGCCTGGGCCCCGACCGTGCCCCGCTAGGCTCCGTCCTAGCCCTGACACCCGGCCCGTCTCGAGTCTGAAATGGGGCGTCCGTCGGATGGGGCTCTGTGTGCTGCCCTCCACTCGCCCCGCAGGCCTGCCGCGGCCCTGAGGCAGCAGTCAGCTGACTCCAGCCACCCCGCCTCTGGGGGCGGCCCACTGCCCCTCCCCCAGCTCCAGGCTCCACTCGGGACACACACAGGAAAGGGCCCCGGGCGCACGGCCGCCGTGGGGGCTCGGGCCGGGCCCTTCCGCCACGGCCGCCGTGGGGGCTCGGGCCGGGCCCTTCCGCCAGGTGGAAGGGCCAGGTCCGGTGAGGAGGACAGGCATCTGCCAGGTGGGGGCGGCTCCGGACAGGGTCTGGGAGCAGGTGCTCCTCCCACAGTCATCGCGGCTCCATCCAACGCAGCTCTTTGGGATGCGGCACACACAGGTCACACGGGGTTTGGACCCAGGAGGCCTGTTTCTCCCTCCCTAAGCTTCATACCTTGGGCCCCGCTTTCTCCTGGGAATGCACTAGCGGACCCTCCAGCTCCTGCTGGAGCAATGGTGGTTTAGGGACAAGGTGCACTGGCCCCTGCTCCTAGGGGAAGGCTTCTTGGTTCTTGTCATGAACTGTGATGGTCACTGTAGAGGTTTCCTTTGTCCATCTGAGGATAGTCTCTCTCTAAAGATGGCTGAGACCCTCATGGGAAATGCTGTTCAATGTTAGGAAGTTTATTGTCTTCATCTGCTGGTCTGAGCCTACACGTGTGATGGACTGTCCTCAATGACTCGAAGCCACTTTTTCTATGGTTGGGTTGCTGTGTTTGCACTTCTGGGAATCACACTGGGGGCCAATGGGGCTAGGCAGACTTCATCCAACTAAGCTGGATTCCTAGACTTTTGGATGCTGAACCAGCCTTAGGGAAGGAGTTCAGTTCTACACATAGTAGACCAGCAGGGTAGCCTGGTAACGTATTTGGAAAAGAGACTGATTCTGAGAAGCTGGTTCCCACGATTGCAGTGGCAACGAGGTCACCAAGCTGGCCAGCTTGACCCGCGGACGGCACACCACGCCCACAGAAGGAAAATGAGGCCCACGGCCCAATTACCTTTGCATATTGTTTTATTCAACTTGCCAGTGTCTTCTGGACATGAAGCTTTACAGAGTCAACAGGGCAGCAGCTAATCTTTGAAAACGAGTCTAGAAGTTCTCGTTCTCATCTCTGCACCCCTCCTTCCCTTCTGCCTGTGGCGATGGACAGGACTTGCACAGACCCGGAGTTCTCCTGGTGGCCTTTCTCCACCCGCACCTGCAGGCCGCAGCCGTCCCCCACGCACCATTTGGCCCCGCCAGTCTCCAGCTCTCCTTTGGTCACGCAGATCATCCTGTTATTGGCCTTTTCTAGCGCGCACACATGAGAGAAAACCGAGTGCTGGTCTTTCTCGGTCTGGCTTATTTCTCCTAACGAGTCGCACTCCAGGGGCCGCCATTTTCAGCAGAGGACACAGTGGCACCCGCCCGTGATGGCTGCGCCTCACGCCACGGCACGCACTTGCCTGCCTCCTCGCCCGTCCTCAGCGGGCGGCTGGTTGGGGCTGCGTCTGACGGGCCCTGGCCGCCTTCTGCGGGTGTCCAGCCTCCCCGCTCACCCCGTGTGAGTGGCGGCCAGTGGTGTCTGGGCCTGGGAGGACGGCCATCCTGCAGTGACGGTGGCTGCGATCCTAGGAGTGCTGCCACTAGAACACTCCTGGGCAGGCCTCTCCACCCCACCTGACGCGGGTTTGGGGCGACACCGCCTGGGCAGGCCTCTCCACCCCACCTGACGCGGGTTTGGGGCGACACCGCCTGTCCTACCAGGGAGCTGTGAGAGGAATTCTGGCCTTCCCTGCGGGGGAAGGTCATACTGACTTCTGCAAAAGCTGAGCGGGTGCCCATTGCCTCTGGCAGTGAATAAAGGTGCCATTTCCTCACCGCCTGCCCATTGCTGTCATTTATTTCTTCATGCCGTTCTGTTGGCTCAGGCAGAGCAGCGACACAGTTTTCCTTAGGCTTTTTCCTTCTAGCAAAGACATGAAACATTTTCATCATGTATTTATTAGCCAGTTGTGGTCCATTTAGTTTTTGTTATGACTGTTTCATTTGTGTGGATGTTTATTATACAGGTAATTGCAGAATGGTTACAGTTACTTAAGTCAGATAAAGAGAACATTTCTTCTTTCTTCTTTCTTTTTTCTTTTTGCCTATTCCTGGGGCTTGAACTCAGGGTCTGGACGCTGTCCCTGAGATTCTTTTTGGTCAAGGCTAGTGCTCTACCACTTGAACAACAGCCCCACTTCAGGCATTTTCTGAATGGTTTATTGGAGATAAGAAGCTCATACACGTTGCTGCCAGGGCTGGCGTCAAACCTCAGTCCTCAGATTTCACCCTCCTGAGTAGCTAGGATTACAGATGAGAGCCACCAACACTGGCAAGAGCAAACTTCTTTACGGACGATGTCAGCCCCCTTGCTTTCTCCCAGGATTTTCCTCCCATGCCCCAACAACAAGTTATATCGTTTATTTTCAACGTAGTGTCCACTGAGTTGCAGCATTGCACTTGTTCATGTCTTTGTCCCTCTATTTCTCTGCCTCGTTGACACTCCCAAAGATACATAAATTGACAAACCGAACAAAAAGAAAACAAAAACAGAAAAACAGAAACTATAAAACCCTCTGGTAAAAAAAAAAAACCTTCTGGTTTCCATTTCCTGGAGTTTGTTTGGATAAATACTATTTTTTTTTGGGTCCGGTCGTGGGGCCTGAACTCTGGGCCTGGGCGCTGTCCCTCAGCTCTTCAGCTCAAGGCTAGCGCTCTACCACTTGAGCCTCAGCACCACTTCCGGCTTTCTTCTTTTTGCTTATGTGGTGCTGAGGAATCAAACCCAGGACCTCATGCATGCAAGGCAAGCGCTCTACCCCTTGCCACCTTCCCAGCCTGATAAATACTATTTTGTATAATCAGAGGCACATAGTCATTGTGCCTTCCTGTTCCTCTCCTAGGAGTATTTTCCTTTGGTCTCATGGGAGTGAATGCCTAGAGACCTGTGTCATTGCTTGTGTCCTAGTAATTTAGATATAGTTTCCACATATGAGAGAAAATAGGCACTGTTAGTCTGTCTGAGCTTGCTTACCTCACTCAACATGATTTGCTCTAGGTCCATCCATGTCCCTGCTAAGGACATTATTTTATTCTTTCTAATGGCTGCGTAAAATTCCATTTCCATAGTGCCACATTTTTGGATCCACTTGCATATTGTAGGGCATCCGGGCTGTCTCCACATCTTGGCTGTTGTGAATGTTGCAGCAATGACCATGGATGTGCAGGTGTCTTTACGGTGTCCTGGCTTGTGAGGTTCTGGGTAGATGCCCAGGAGCAGTATCTCTGGGTCCTAGGGAAGGTCTATGTATAGATGTTGAGGAACCTCCAGACTGCTGTCCAGAGTGGTTGTACTAGTTTACATTCCCACCAGCAGTGCAGATCACACACACACACACACACACACACACACACACACACACACACACACGATACCTCCACCAGAATTTGTTGTTCAAATTCACAATGTTGGCCAATCAAACTGGGGTGAGGTGGAATCTCAGAGTTGGTTTGATTTGAATTTTCTTTATGGCCAGAGATGATGAGCATTTCCTCAGATGTTTCTTTGCCATTCTTAGCACTTCTGAGAAGTCTCTCCTTAGCTCCCTTTGCCCATTTATTGATTGGTTTCGTAGCTTAGGGAGAGGTTAGTTTGTTGAGTTCTTGCATATTAGGCCTTTGTCTGATATATTGCCGGTCATGATCTTCTTCCAGTTAGTTGGCCATCTTTCTAGCTCTGTAATCATACTTTTGCCATGCATAAACTATTTAGTTTGGTGAAATCCATTTATCAAGTCTCTCTCCTGGGCTGGGATGGTGGCTCAGTGGTAGAGTGCTTGCCTTGCATTTATGAGGACCTGGGTTCGATTCCCCAGCACCACATAAGCAGAAAATATAAGCCGGCATTGGGGCTCACGTGGTAGAGTGCCACCCTTGAGCAAAAAGAAGCTCAGGGACAGTGCCCAGGTCTTCGTTCAAGCCCAGGACTGGCAAAAAAAAAAGTGTCTCTCCTATCTGCTATACCCCTGGGACTCTTTTCAGAGAGTGTCTGCCTCTTCTGGTTAGGCTGCTCCAGGTGGAGATCTACATGGGGACCAGAGAAGGCTGGTGCTTGATCTGCAACAAGCTCCTATGCCATGCTTTCCAACGCAGAGGTCTGTGCCCAATGGTCAAGAATTCTGTCCATGTCTTCTAGATTTTCTGATTTGTTGAAACACAGGCTTTCAAATTTTCCCCTAATGATCCTTTTGATTTTAATGAGATCTGCTACACTGATATCTACAGTGCTGAAGAGAGCTTCACTCTGGTAAAAACTGGTTGAAGTCACAGAAGGTTCTGGAATTCACATCCTCCATGGGAAGTGGAGCCATTGCAGCATCTGCCAAGGATTGTATCTCCACAGGGCTACCACACCACAGGACCAGACACTTCAAAGCTCCAGAGCTTAAGAGCTGCTAGCAAAAAAAAAACTGTGTTCAGTCCCATGAGAATTAATCCCACCAACATTCCCCACAAAACAGATCCTTTGTAGCCATAGAACAAGAGAGAAGGAAGGGAGGCAGAGAGGGGGACAAGAAGGAAGAGGAAAGAGATGGTGGGAAAAGGGCAGAAGGGACAGGAAGAGAAAGAAAAAGAGAGAAGGGGAGGGGGAAGAAGCAAAGGGGAAAGCAAAATTTCACATCCCTAAAGGCATGCTTCTGATTCAACAAAAGAAAGGAAAAAAATTGACATTGATTGAGAATTTGTGCTGGGACACACATAAGTGACATTCTTTTTTTTTCTCAGGTAAGGAGTATGTTTATTCATCGTTCTGGCTGGCACCAGGCCATCTTGGCCATCCATGAGGCTGGGAAAGACCTGGGAAACACCTGGCAAAGAGCTGGGAAAGAGCTGGGAAACAGAGCCTCTGGGTAAGAGAGAGAGCTGGGAAAGAAAGAGGGTCTCTGGGCCTGGGCTAGGCCTTATCTAGGCTATGGGCAGAGAAAGGTGTGGCCACATCAAATTCAGATGTGACCTCAGTGGATGCAGACGTGACCCCTTCCAGATGTGCCAGTTGCCTAGGTAACACAGGTACTGGGTAGAACTTTGCTGCGAGGAGGGTGGAGTCTTCTGGCCATCCAGGAGTGGACCTTACATTCCAGCCTTTTAATAATCATAAAATAAGGCATGGATTCTCTCTGGCTTCTTCCTGCTGACAAGGGGTGTCAAGAATTGACCAACAAATTTTCTGCAGTGACAAAACTTGTTAGATGTGATGAGAACTTTAGCACAGATATGCCCAGTATTTTAGAACGACATAGTCAGTAGTAGAATATACAACACAAAACAAAAAGGCAAAACTCAACACCTAAAATTTTGACAATGTTTAGACATCTTTGGTAACAAAGCACATCAGATGGTTGGGTTCCAGTTACCAGGGCCTGTGAAAAGAGCAACTTGTTAGCAAGGCACCTTAGAATAGATGGATGGAGTTGTAAGCTTGGTGGAAGGTTAAGGGTCAGATTAGGCCAAACCCTCAACCCACCATGTGGCCAAGATGGCGAACTCAAGATGGCGAATTTCTGAAAAAAAATGCAAAGAAACCCTGAACAAATAGATCAAGCCTACATTGGCTAGCCTTTGAGAAGGAACCTAGAGGGGGGTCCCCGGGACCCAGCCTGCGTCGAACTCTTCAGGGCACAAGCCAAAAAGTTGTACAAAAGAGAAAGGGAGAGATAGGGAAAGTTGGACATGACTGGCAGAGAGAGAACAAAGAGAGCCTGAAAGTAAACAGACTTCTGACCAGTTACCATTGCAGTGGCAGAAACTGTCTACATCTGAGAATGGCATAAGATTAGGCTCTCTGGCTTTCCAGGGAGCGCAGGAGGCATTTCAAAGGGGTTTCATGTCTCAGGCGCGATTCGCAGCACCCCATTAAATGAGTAGGAGAGTCACTGTGGTGAGTGAAGGAGAGCTGACCAGGCAGAAGCGGCGTCCCGACTTCCCCCAGAGACTTCTAGACAGAAATGGCCAAGCACCCCAAACCAAGCGTCCTCGGCTTCAGAGGTGACTGGCCTATCAGCTAAAGGCCGTAGGAACTCTCTGGCATGGCGCCACAGACTGAGCAACAGAGAGCCATAGAGAGTAGTTTCACTCACCAGGGTAGAGAAGTGGTGTGGACGTGGATGTGAAGGCCAGCAATGGTATTGATGCACTGTGTCCGCAGCAGACAGATGGGTTCGCAAAAGGCCGTCAGAACTGTGGGTATTCCACAGAGCAAAAAGGGAAAAACAAAGAAAAAAAGAAAAAAAAGAGAGAAAAAAAACGGAGAGGAATCCAACCTATCCAGACTTTAACCCTTCCCTGGTTTCGACACCATATTTACTAGGTATTTAAAAAGAGGTAGCCGAGTAAGAACAGCACCACGCACGTGGTATTCAGGTAAGACGTAGGTTTATTCATCGTTCTGGCTGGCACCAGGCTGTCTTGCCCTGGGAAAGGCCTGGGAAAGAGCTGGGAAAGAGGTGGGCAAGAGAGCGTCTGGGTAAGAGAGAGATCTGGGAAAGAGAGAGAGCTGGGAAAGAAACAGCATAAATGACATTCTTACAATACTGGAAAACAGCATCTATTCTTTAATTTTTATTTATTGTGTGTGTGTGTGTGTGTGTCTTGAGGCTTGAACTCTGAGCCTGGGCACTGTCCCTCAGCTCTTTAGCTCAAAGCAAGCTTTCTACCTCTTGTGCCACAACACACTTCCGGTTTTCTGAATGGTTGATTGAAGATAAGAGTTTCATGGACTTTTCCTGCCTAGGCTGGCTTTGAACCATGATCCTCAGATCTCATCCTCCTGAGTAGCTGGGATTACAGGTGTGAGCCACCAGTGCCTGGCTATTTCTTCATTGTTTTAGTACTGGTCATGGGGCTGGAGCTCAGAGCCTGGGTGCTGTCCCTAAACTTTGTTGCTCAAGGCTACTGCTCTACCACTTGAGCCCCAACTCCAATTCTACTTTTCTGTACTTTACCCCTCCTTTTTGGGGGGGTGCGTTATTGGAGATAAGAGCATAGACTTTCCTGCCTGAGCTGGCCTCAAACCAAGACCTCCAATCAGCTCCTTAAATGGGTAGGGTTAGAGGCATGTGCCATGGCACCTGTCTTTTTTTATTTAAAAACAACCTGAAGGACAGGAAGAAGATGGTGAAAAACAGAGAATCGCCCTAGCACTCGCCAACCAAACAGAGATTTGGGACCTAACACGCAATTCTCCCCGAGACATCAATAACAGCGAATACACAATCACCGGAACTGAAAAAAATATCCTAACTTGTACACGTAAGAACCAAGAATCATGAAGCCCCCTCGACCCCCTAACCGGCCCCAGCAGCACAGCTACACCAGAGAGGAGGTCCTCACTGCCTAGGGGTCCAGGACCCAGGAAAGGACCGCAGCGTCCAGACCCACAAAACTCACCCAGCACCTGACCGACAGCACAGAGAGACAGACAGCAGCGCCAGCCTCCACAGCACCCAGAGAGCTCCCAGCTCCACTGGCCAGCCCACCACCTACGCTGTGGAGCTTTGAGAGGGGCTCAGCGGCGGGAGCAGCTCCACGGCCACCCAGGACTGCAGACACGACCAGCGAGACTGCAGCATTCAGACGCAGAGATTCGCCACAGCACCATCAGGCAATCCACAGCCAGTTCCAGGATCCGGAGGTACCCGACTAGAGACCCCCAACCCACTGGGGACCCCCAGCCCACAGCGCTGGTGGTGACCCAGACAGCTGGGCCCAGGCCCCTCCCTTCCCCCAATTAGGGGCCAGAGCCCTTCCTCATCCCCCACCCCACCTGTTATCTAGAACTGGAAGGCCACCAGGACTCATACTGGGAGGGCCCTAGCACAGTGCATCCCCCAAAGCCCTGGCTATCAGCAGGAAAACCGGGCCTGTTTGAAAACAACAGACAAAATCCCACACACCGGCTGTGGCCCATCCCTTCCAAAGTGCATACCCACAGGCAGCACACACCCACAAGCCAGCAACCAAGCACCAGCCACCTGAGGGGAGAGAACCAACCCAGGGCCAAAGCAGAAACACCAGCACACCTGTGGGCTTCCCACCACTTCCGAAGCACATGCCCATCCTGGAGGTCCAAATCTGCCCTTCCCAGCCCCTGCTGCAGACTGGACCCAGCCTTGGAAACCCACCCAGTCTGAGCCGGCCCCGGCCAGGCCAGTGCTGCCACCTCTGGGCATGCACAGGCCAACCTCAGGTGCAGCCATGACAGTCCCTGAACCCAAACGCATAAATCACAAGGAAAGACGACAAGATTCCTCAAGAATCACGACAACAAACCAAACCCAAAAGCCAACAGCAATGGAGGGAAGGACTCCAGTGAGAGTGAAGGAGACATAGAAGACCAAAGAACCACTCAAGCAAAGATCACAGAATCGGCCAATGAAATGGAAGGAGCTCAAGAAAAGATCATAGAATTGGCCAATGAAATGAAAAGGGAGTTGAAAATAATTTCAGGAGTACATAGAAGAAATGACAAAGAAAATCCAGGACTCCCAAAAAGATACTTTGATGAAAATAAAAGAGAAAAATGACAGTATGAAAAATGAGGCCCCAGTGCCTCCGCCCAGTGAGGAGAGCAGAGAGGGAGCTCTCAGCACAAGGTGAACCAGCGACCAACAGGGCAGACAAAGGCTCAACCCCAGCATAGGAGTTTCCGGGTCAGGGACCTCCCTGGGTGACAGGCTGGCATCAACTCAGTCTTACATGCCTTGGAGAGCAAGCACAGGGAGCCATCTTGTGGGAATGCCTCCTGCTTGAGGCACAGCCCAGGGTATCAGATTTCATTAGCCAACTGCAGCCACCAGGCTCTGAGACTGACATACAGGTATGAGCTTGAGATCTGTGACACCCACCCAGTACCCAGGTAGCTGTCAGCCACCAAACCTGCACATAGAGTAGGAGAGTCAAGCCACCACTAGGGAAAAAACATTGCATAGTCCTTGGACAACCAGATCTAGCCTTTGCACCAGACCTGGTAGACTTCTGATTACTAAGAGATCAGTGTGCACTGACTCCTGCAGGAAAGAACTGTGTCCACTGAAGGCAGGCTGATGATGAACCTCAAGGACAGTAAAGTAGTAAATACACCACAACCCAGTCATTACTCAATCTCAAGTCATGTGCCAGAAATAACCAACTAAAAGAGCACAGAACTTGAGCACCAGCCAAGGAGCAAAAGCATCGGGTACTACTAGTTCAAGTACTAGCCTTAGAACTAAAAAACAAGAGGAAATGATAGAAATATTCATCAAATCCTGGCCTCAGATATATAAATACCAATGTAAAAATCAATAAATCTGTAAATAAACAAGGTACTATGTGCTCTCAAAAGCCAAGTACTCCACAGCAAAAGACTTACAGGACAGTGAAAAGGAAAAAATTCAAGCAAAAAGAATTTTTTAATGATAAAAAAAAATAAAGGATGATGGCCAGGTGCCAGTGGCTCATGCTTGTAATCCTAGCTACTCAGGAGGTTGAGATCTGATTGAGAACTGTGGTTCAAAGCCAGCCTGGGCAGGAAAATCCATGAGACTTTGTGTGTGGGGGGGGGGGAAGTTGTGTGGCTAGAACTCTGGGCCTGGATGCTGTCCATCAGCTATTCAGTCAGGCAGCTTTCTACACTCAGCTATAGTGCCACTTCTGGTTTTCTGGTGATTATTGGAGATAAGAGTCTCACGGTCTTTCCTGGGCTGGCTTGAACTGCGATCCTCAGATCTCAGCCTCTGAATAGCATGACAACTGTGAGCCACCAGCTCAGGCTCCATGAGACTCTTAACCCTAATGAACCACCAGAAAACTGGAAGTAGTGCTCTGTGCTATGGCACAAGTGATAGAGTGCTAGCCTTGAGCTACAGAGCTCAGGGACAGTGCTGAGGCCCAGCCCAGAGTTGAAGCCCCATGGCTGACAAAAGAAGGAAGGAAAAGGAAGGGAGGGAGGAAGAAGGAAGGAAGGTTGTGGTATCTCATCACCTAAATTAATCAAAACAAGATTCAAACAACAAGAGAATACAACAACAACAACAAAAGAATTAGTCAAGAAGACAATGCAGGAATTGAAAAACAGATTCCATAAAGGTAGAGAAACCATGGGGAAACACCAAACTGACATCCTGGAAACAAAAAGGCTAATAGCCCAAGTAAAAAAGTCAATGGAGAGCCTAATAGAGCAAAATGAGTTTTAAAGGACATAGGAGGAGCTGAGGAGGAAGCAGAGAAATTAGATAAAACAAAGGCATTGAAAAAACAGAAGATTAAAAATGGAATTGACAAGTCCTGTATGACCCCTTCAAAAGACCCAACTGATAAATCACAGATATGTTAAAAGGGGATTTCAAAAACTGAACTAAAGATATTGAGAATCTATTCAATAAAGTAATAGGAGAAAACTCCTTAACCTCCATCCGATGTCAAATGATGGGATAAGGAAGAAACACCCTGTAC
>NW_012288109.1:0-3208 GCF_000151885.1 Dipodomys ordii
TCATATGGCACGTCTGGTTCTCTGGGTAGTGCCTGATCTAGGGACCAATCCTGCCCAGATCCATCTCTAGTCCATCTAGGCTCCTCCTGGTCACCAGCAGGAGCCACAGCCATGCCTGCCCAGCCTGGGAGCTCTGGGAGAGCCCTGCACCCCACCCCTCCCTCCTCATCCACACAGCACTCTCCCAGGCCCCTCTCCTCACCCTCCTCCACATGTCAGAGGCTGCTTCAGAGTGTCTTGAGGGAGGGGGAGCTTCATAGAGATGGAGATTGCCACCACTGCTGTCCATCAGCCCAGTGAGATCCCTGACATCTCAAAGTGGACATGTGCCAGCCCAGGGACCCCTGCCGGCCAGGAGAGCAGAGCAGCAGGTGAGGCCCAGATGCTTGCTCTTGCCCCTGCATCCCTGCAGTTTCGCCCACCACCCAGCCACCCACGGGAAGAACACAGCCAGGTCTAGACTCCCCCTCCCAACACACACAGAAACCCCTAGAAGAAAGGGGAACTTCAGGAAGACCTCATCCCACCTAGTTTCAATCCCATTCTTAGTTGTGCAGGTTGGGGGTGGGGTGGCATCCACACCTGTGGGGACAAAGGCAGAGACTCCTAGGAGGCAAGACATAGAGATGAGCTGGTGGCCCCAGGGACCAGAGCAGCCAGAGACAGGAGCTGCGTCCACAGAGAGGTGGCACCATGGAGAACAGATTGTGACTGGAGAGGCCACAGGACAGGGGCACCGGGACCCTTCTTCCTCTGCGCATCCCACAGCCCACAGGCGTGCAGGAAGGTGTGGGGAGACCAGAAGGGCTTGCAGCTGCTACGGGAAGGCAGCTGCCTTCAACCCCCATCCAGAGCCCAATACAGACACAGCCTCCAGAGCAGAATTCTCCAAGGCCAACAAGGATCTTCCTCCAGGATGGCATGAGCTGGGCCAGAAGAGGCCTTGAGAATGGACTTGGCCTGTCCTTGTGATCACAGAAGAATGGACCAGATGAAACAGACTGCCAGAAGCTTCCAGAACAGAGAGCAGAGGGGAAGAACAAAGGTTGCGGTCTTTGACCCATCTGATGGGACAGCAGCACACCAGAGCTCTGCAGGGAGAGCTAGCTGGAGATAGAGAGGCTGCCCTGGGCGCCCAGGAGCCCGTCCAGTACTGGGCAAGAGAAGAAGTCAGGAATGGATCAGACTTCAGCTGAGGTAGGGCAGAGTGGGCAGGGACACCCTGGAACTCAGAGAGCAAGAGCAGAGCAGCCAGAACTATGGCAGGCAGTAGGTGCTAGCAGGGGGGTGGCACCCGGGACAGTGACAACGCAGCCCGGCTGAGCTAGTGCAGGTGGAGTCCTAGAACCAGGAGCACCCAGGCGTCCTGGGAGTGAGCCTGGAGCAGCTGTGGGAAAGGGGCCAGTGGGACGGGGCCCACGGACGGTTAGGAGCTCGGGAGTGGGGACAGAGCAGCTGCAGTGTTGCAGCCAGTGGCAGTTCTGGGATGGGAGCCCAGGAGCTCAAGGAGCCAAGGTGGAGCCGGCAGCCTGAGCAGCAGCTCTGGGGATGCTGAAAGCCAGTGATGCCCAGAACAGCAGGAGCCAGAGCATAGCAACAACGCTGGCCAGGGCAGGGGTGAGTCTGGAGGGACAGGGCAGGCGTGGGGGCACAGGGAGCAGGCACAGGGTGGAGGCAGGGCAGCTGGAGAACGTTGGGGGGCTGGAGGGGCAGGGCAGGCGTGGGGACACAGGGAGCAGGCACAGGGTGGAGGCAGGGCAGCTGGAGAACGTTGGGGGGCTGGAGGGGCAGGGCTGCCCCAGGAGCTCAGGTAAGCAGGGCAGATACAGGGGAGCTGGAGAATATTGGGGGCTGCAGGGACAGGGCAAGCCCTGGAGCTCAGGGGAGCAGTCACAGAGCAGATACAGGGGAGCTGGAGAATATTGGGGGGCTGGAGGGGACAGGGCACTTTCAGGAGCTCAGGGAGCAGTTACAGACTAGATACAGGGGAGCTGGAGAGTATTGGGGGCCAGAGGGACAGGACAACCCCAGGAGTTCAGGAGAGCAGCCACAGAGCAGCTTTAGGGAGCTGGGGTATAGTGGGGGGCCAGAGGGACAGGGCAGAACCAGGAGCTCAGGGAAGCAGGCATAGAGCAGCTTTAGGGAGCTAGGGAATGTTGGGGGGCTGGAGGGACAGAGCAGCCCCAGGAGCTCAGGGGAGCAGGCACAAATGAGCTCTAGAGGAGCTGGAGAATTTTGGGGTTCTGGAGGAACAGGACAGCCCCAGGTGCTCAGGGGAGCAGTTACAGACCAGGTACAGGGGAGCCAGAGAATATTGGGGGGCTAGAGGTACAGGACAGCTTCAGGAGCTCAGGGGAGCAGTTACAGACCAGGTACAGGGGAGCTGGAGAATGTTGGGGGGCTGGAGGGACAGGGCAACCCCAGGAGCTCAGGGGAGCAGGCACAGAGCAGATACAGGGGAGCTGGAGAATGTTGGGGGGCCAGAGGAACAAGACAGCCCCAGGAGCTCAGGGGAGCAGCTACAGAGCAGCTTTAGGGCGGCTGGAGAATGTTGGGGGGCTGGAGGGGCAGGGCAGCCCCAGGAGCTCAGGGGAGCAGGAATAGAGCAGCTATGGGGAGCTAGGAATGTTGGGGGGCTGCAGGGACAGAGCAGCCCTAGGAGCTCAGGAGAGCAAACACAGATGAGCTACAGAGGAGCTGTAGAATTTTGGGGTGCTGGAGGAACAGGGCAGCCCCAGGAGCTCATAGGCAAAGCATCAGAGCTAAAGTCCACTTTGTAGCAGGTACCGAGCAGGTGTGGAGCAGAGACAGCTGAGGCCCCCTGAGGAGCAGGTAAATGCCAGGGCAGGACAGGGGAGAGCCGAGCTTCCCAACCAGTGTGTGTGCAACCAGACCCAGGGCAGCTGCTCCTCAGTATGGAAGGGCCGGGCTGAGTTTGGAGGCTGGTGGCCACAGAGCTGGTGTCCAGGTCAAGCAAAGGGATCCTGAGGATGAAGAGAAGCTGGCAGAGGCTTCTGGAGCAAGCAGGGAGCAGAATGGAAGAGAGCGGCCTGAGGCTGCAGTGCAGGGGCCACGGTAGGGTCCGAGGCGCTGCTGGGGATGGGTGTCTGTCCTGCAGGCACAGGCAGGGCCAGAGGGAGGCCAGGTTGGAGCCACACTTGGGCAGGATGAGGTAGGAGACAACCCAGGGCTCCTGCAGGGAAGATGA
>NW_012288110.1:0-1017 GCF_000151885.1 Dipodomys ordii
GATTCATGGTGATGTGGGACACAGGTTGAAAATTAAGGATATTCATGTAATTTATGAATTATAACTATTTTAGAAGTAGCAGCAAAAAATATGGAATTGTTAATAGGTTAATAAATAATAAGCTTTTAAGAACTGTTAATTCATAAAAGAAACTTAATTTACAAAAATTAGTTTCTTTTTCTCTGTTCTCATATATAATATACCAGAATAGTGTTACAAACCATTGGCTCAAAGCTATGTGGCTTAGAATAAGCCAAGTTTATTATGATATTTTACAAGAGCAGAAAGTTATGATGAAATCCCCAAATACTTAAGAAGACTAGTTTTATGCATGGCATAATCAGTAAAGGACATGTTCTACATGAGTTCCTTCTCCCTCTCCACTACTTACTATCAGAATATGGTGTTACTAAATTAATCAATACCTGTTTAAGTCTACGATATACTTGTGCACACTTTGAAATGCTAAGTAAAATCTGGTCACAATTTCTATGTTGTTTTCCCGAAATTCTTCATCTAAATCCTGTAGCTCTGGTTTTGCTTCCAGTTTGCTTTCCCATAACTCTGGACCCTAAGAAGAAAAATATACTTATGTGAAATAAAGGCATACTTGTTGAAAACATTTTCAACAGTCTTTTTTTTTTTCTTTTTTTGGTGAGCCGTGGGGCTTGAACTCTGGGCTTGGGCACGGTCCCTGTGCTCTTCAGCTCAAGGCGAGTGCTCTACCACTTGAGCCACAGTGCCACTTCCGGTTTTCTAGTGGTTTATTGGAGATAAGAGTCTCATGGACTTTCCTGCCTGGGCTGGCTTTGAACCGTGATCCTCAGATCTGGGCCTCCTGAGTAGCTAGGATTACAGGTGTGAGCCACTGGCGCCCGGCTTCTACAGTCTTTTATTAATTTAATTTTTTATTTGTTATTACAAAGGTGATGTACAAAGGGGTTACAATACCTAAGTCAGTAAAGAGTGCATTTCTTTTTGGGCATGTCACCCCTTCCTTCCCTCTCTCACTACATA
>NW_012288111.1:0-1171 GCF_000151885.1 Dipodomys ordii
GAGAATCCTAGTTTCTGGACACAAGGACAGGAAGCCATTAGTTATCGTACAGCTAACTTCCATAGCGTCTCTGAATAACCCGTGTCACGTCAGCTCATTGCAAGTGTTGGAAAGTTTCTACCACTCATCTATAGGCCGCCTTAATGGAAGACTGTGGAGATTCAAACTCTTGAATTTCCACGACATAGAAAAGGGAAGCTGACCTAGGGAAAGATGGAGCAAGTTTCCAGCCACAGCCTGCTGGGAGGAGTGCGGATGGGAAGTTCCCGGGCAGGGTCCGGGGTTGGCGCCGCGGCTCCGCAGACCGGTTCTCGGTAACAGATCGTTCTGCAGTTGCCACGAGCACCGGCCTGCTCCCGACACCAACCCCATCTCGCTAAACCCGCCGAGCCAAGGGAGAACTGAACACCCAGTGCACGGTCTCCAGGCCAGCTGGGAAGCATGACTGGGTCTGGCTTTCATCACCCTTCCTCCCGCCCCGGTGGCCGGCCGCCCCAGGTCGATCCGACTCGCGGAGGCCAGAAACCCGGCGCGCTTTCTCTCCCCAGCCCCGACAAGGGTCAGGGGGCTCCACCTGCGCTCCCAGACGCGCGATCCCGCGGCGGGCGGGGGCGCGCACGGCGGGAGCGCGGGAGCGGCGCGCACGTGCCGCCGGGAAGAGGCTGCCCGGGCCGCGCCAAGATGGCGGCGGCCGCGGCGGCCGCGGCGACGGTTGGCGGCGGCCGGTGAGGCGGGCGGGGCCGGCGGCGCGGAGGCGGGGTCCCGGGCGAGCCGCCCTGGGAGGCGGGGGCCGTTTCCTTAGCGGCGGCAGGAGGTGTCGCGCCGGGGAACTTCTTGGTTCCCGGGCTCGGCTTCGCCGGGATCCTCTCTGGAAGGGAAACAATGGGGCGGAGGGCACTGCGGTAGCCGCCTCGCCGTCGGACTGCTCGGCCGCTCCGCCCGGCACGGTCCGCGCCGCCTGCCCCGCAGCCTCCGCCGGCGGGATCGTCCTGAGGTAGGGCCCTTTCCCCCGGGGGGTGGGGTGTGAGTGTTGGGGGACGGCGGGCGCCTCGGGCTATGATGTTTCCATGGTAGTCGGATTCGTTTTTCTCGTACGTGATGTTTGGTGTTTTTTCTTGTTTCTTCTTCTTCTCTTTCTTCTCTTTATTTTTTTTATTTTCTTTTTCTTTTT
>NW_012288112.1:0-1062 GCF_000151885.1 Dipodomys ordii
GGGGGGGGGGGTGATTGCGAAGGGATGGGAAAGGCTGGGAAGGGGAAACAAAGGAGGAGGCAACAATGCTTGATAAGAAATGTACTCATTACCTTGCTCATGTAATTGTAACCCCTCTGTACGGTATTTTCACAACAACAACAACAACAAAAAAGAAAATGTATAACAACAGTCATATTAAGAGGTTTAAAGCATGGGCTGGGAAGATGGTTCAGTGGTAGAGTGCTTGCCTTGCATGCCTGAGGCCCTGGGTTCGATTCTTCAGCACCACATAAGCAAAAAGAAAAAAGCCGGAGGTGGCACTGTTTGTTGCTCAAGTGGTAGAGCGCTAGCCTTGAGCTGAAGAGGTGAGGGACAGCACCCAGGCCCAGAGTTCAGGCCCCGTGACTGGACCCCAAAAAAAAAAAAAAAAAAGGTTTAAAGCAGTTATTTTTTTTTACTCTGGTCATGTTATTTTTATTTAAAATATAAACATACTCAAGAAGGACTATTACTATTGTCCCTCCCCCACAGTATAACCCCTGCTTTCACTGTATTTGATGTCGGTATAATTTGTGGAGGGGAAGGGAAAAACAAATCGTTTAAGTAGGGATACAGGTGGACCCATTGCAACAATGAGATGTACAAGTCTTTATGTCAAAAGCGAACTTTACAACTTTGGTGGGGGGGTGACTACTCCCACAGCTAACACCACAACACTTTAAATTGCGTCTCCAGATCCCCTTTTCTGGCTAACTTTTCTGCCCTGGTTGTGTCTAAAGCGTTTCAATCATATCACAACCTACTAGCAAAAAATTAATAATTAATGGAGTGTGAATTATGTGTTCAATGGAAATTTATCTATAAATTTGCAATGATCCACCTAAAAGAGAGAACTGGCGGAAATTATTAGCTGATCGTTAGTGATCCTGAGAAATCGTAAATTATAATCTGATTGAGGACAGATCTAACATCGAATTCAAGAAGCATACCATCCTGTGGGCTCCAATGCTACCAAGGATATGAAAATCTATAGTTAGAAACGATACCAAAAGAAAAGGAAACTGAACTCTTGAGGTATGG
>NW_012288113.1:0-942 GCF_000151885.1 Dipodomys ordii
ACCACTTGAGCCACAGCACCACTTCCGGCTTTTTTTTTCTGCTTATGTAGTGCTGAGGAATCGAACCCAGGGCCTCATACATGCAAGGCCAGTGCTCTACCACCTTCCCACCCTCTTTTCTTTCTTCCATTTGCATGCCTGTATGTAGGCTTTGAACTCAGGGCCTTATGTGCTGTCTCTTAGCTTTTATGAGCAAGGCTGGTGCCTTACTACTTGAGCCATACTACCACTTGAACTTTTTGGTGGTTAATTGGAAGTGAGTCTCACAGACCTTCCTGCCTGAGCTGACTTTGAATCTTGATCTTTAGGTGTCAGCCTCCTGAGTAGGTAGGATTATAGGTATTAACCACCAGTGCTCACTAAAACTACTTCATTCTTAACTAGAACTTTGTGAGTGTGGTTATCTGGCTTTGTTTACCTGTTACAGGTTGTTGGTGAGGAGAAGGATTATTGTTGAGGTTGATTGATTTTCCTCTTTTTTGGATGTCGCATTATCTAGCATAGGATTGGGCCCACATAGAACCTGGATGATTTACTCACTTAGTCTCCTATAATTTAGTTTAGTCTCACATAATTTATACTGTGTTCAACTATGAATAAGGCTGAGGGGGAGGGGGGAGGGGGGAAGGAGAAGGATTGGGATTGGTGGGGGGAGGAGGGAGGCTGGGAAGTGATGTGAAGGGTAAACAAAGGAGGAGGCTGCATTGCTTGGTAAGAAATGTACGCATTATCCTGCCCATGCAATTGTAACCCCTCTTACAGTTTGTTCACAAATAAAATAAAATTAAATTAAAAAAAATAAGGCTGAAATAACTGCATTATGTAGAAACTCTTTGTTTTGTCAGTCATGGGCTTGAACTCAGGGCTTGTACACTATGCCTGTGCTGTTTTGCTCAAGGCTAGTGCTCTACCACTTGAGCTACAGCTTCACTTCCAGTTTTG
>NW_012288114.1:0-2381 GCF_000151885.1 Dipodomys ordii
TCAGTCCTGCTGTGTTCCGCTGTGTCCCGTGGTGTCCCGCTTTGTCCCCCGCTGTGTCCCCTGCTTAGTCCCCGCTGTGTCCCCGGTGTGTCCCGCTGTGTCTTCCCTGTGTACCCCGCTGTGTCCCGCTCTGTCCCCCGCTGTATCCCAAGTTTGTCCCCGCTGTGTTCCACTGTGTCCCGCTGTGTCCCCCGCTGTGTCCCCCGCTGTGTCCCCCTGTGTCCTAGCTTTGTCCCGCGATGTGTCCCGCTGTGTCCCCCGCTGTGTCCCACTGTGTCACGCTGAGTCCCACTCTGTCCCCGCTGTGTCCCGCTGTGTCCCGCCGTGTACCCACTGTGTGGCCAATGTCTCCTGCTGTGTACCCCGCTGTGTCCAGCTGTGTCCCCGCTGTGTCCCCCTGTGTCCCGCTGTGTCACGCTGTGTCCCCGATGTGTCCCGCTGCGTCCTGCTGTGTCCCTGCTGTGTGCTCGCCTTGTCCCGCTGTGTACCCCGCTGTGTCCAGCTCTGTCCCCACTATGTCACGCTGTGTCCTACATCTGTGCCCTGCTGTGTCCCCTGCTGTGTCTCGCTGTGTCCCGCTGTGTCCCGCTTTGTCCCGTGGTGTCCCACTTTGTCCCCCGCTGTGTCCCCCTCTGTGTCTCCCGGTGAGTCCCCTCTGTGTCCTGCTGTGTCCTCCCTGTGTCCCCTGCTGTGTCCTCCCTGTGTCCCCCGCTGTGTCCCACTGTGTCCCCAGCTGTGTCCCGCTGTGTCTATTGCTGTGTCTCTGCTGTGTCCCCCTGTGTCCCGCTGTGTCCTCGCTGTGTCCCACGCTGTGTTCCGCTGTGTCCTCGCTGTGTCCCCCGATGTGTCCCTTTGTGTCCACAGGTGTGTACCCGCTGTGTCCCCGCTGTATCGACGCTGTGTCCCGCTGTGTCCTGCTGTGTCCTCGCTGTGTTTTCCGCTGTGTCTCGCTGTGTACCCCTCTGTGTCCCCTTCTGTGTCCCGCTGTGTCCCCTTCTGTGTCCCGCTATGAACTGCTGTGTCCCCCGCTGTGTCCCGCTGTGTCCCGCTGGGTCCCCCGCTTGTCCCGCTGTGTCTACTGCTGTGTCCCTGCTGTGTCCCGCTGTGTTCTGCTGTGTCCTGCTGTGTCCCGCTGTATCTTCGCTGTGTCCCACGCTGTGTTCGGCTGTGTCCTCGCTATGTCCCCCGGTGTGTCCCTTTGTGTCCCCAGCTGTGTAACCTGCTGTGTCCCGCTGTGTCCCCACTGTGTCCTTGCTGTGTTCCCCGCTGTGTCCCGCTGTGTACACCTCTGCGTCCCCCTCTGTGTCCCGCTGTGTCTCCCGCTCTGTCTCCCTGTGTCCCGCTTTGTACTGCTGTGTCCCCCGCTTTGTCCCGCTGTGTCCCCCGCTGTGTCCTCGCTGTGTCCCCCACTGTGACCGCTGTGTCCCGCTGTGCCCCGCTGTGTCCCTGCTGTGTCCCGCTGTGTCCCCGCTGTGTCCCCGCTGTGTCCCGCTCTGTCGCCCGCTCTGTCCCCCTGTGTCCCGCTGTGTCCCGCTATGTCCCCCACTGTGTCCCGCTGTGTCCCTGCTGTGTCCCCATTGTGTCCCGCCGTTTCCCCCGCTGTGTCTGGCTGTGTCCCGCTGTGTCCCCTGCTGTGTCCACCGCTGTGTCCCGCTGTGTCCCCCGCTGTGTCCCGCTGTGTCCACTGCTGTGTCCCCGTTATGTCCCGCTGTTTCCCTGCTATGTCCTGCTGTGTCCTCGCTGTGTCCCCGCTGTGTCCCGCTGTGTTCTGCTGTAACCCCCACTGTGTCCCCCGCTGTGTCCCCACTGTGTCCCCGCTCGGTCCCGCTGGGTCCCCTGCTGTGTCCCCGCTGTGTCCCCCGCTTTGTCCCGCTGTGTCCCCGCAGTGTCCCCACTGTGTCCCACTGTGTCCCGTGGTGTCCTACTTTGTCTCCTGCTGTGTCCTCTGCTGAGTCCCGTCTGTGTACCCACTATGAGCCGCTGTGTCCTCGCTGTGTCCCCCGCTGTCTACCGCTTTATCCCGCTCTCTGTCCTGCTGTGTCCCCGCTGTGTCCCCCGCGTTGTCCTCGCTGTGTCCCTCTGTTTATCTCTGTGTCCCCCGCTGTGTCCCGCTGTGTCCTCTGCTGGGTCCAGGTGTGTCCCCCGCTGTGTCCCCAGTTGTGTTCCCCGCTGTGTCCCGCTCTGTCCCCCACTTTGTCCCGCTGTGACCATTGCTGTTTCCCGCTCTGTCCCCCGCTGTGTCCCGCTGTGACCAATGCTGTGTCCCTGCTGTGTCCCAGTTGTGTCCCGCTGTGTCCCCGCTGTGTCCAGGCTGTGACCCGCTGTGTCCTCCGCTGTGACCGCTGTGTCCCGCTGTGTCCTGCTGTGTCCCGCTGTGTCCC
>NW_012288115.1:0-11440 GCF_000151885.1 Dipodomys ordii
TAATGAGTCCCGAAATGAATCATAATTGTGTACTCCGCAGCAGACCAAGGGTCCCGCAGAAAACACACAATAGATCAAATAAAAACCAAATGTGTCCCCAAGAAAGTCCAAGAAGTGTCCAGCAAATCCCCCGAGATCAACGAAGAGTACTCCATTGGAATCCCGATATGTCCCACGAATGTGTCCCACTGTGTCCCCTTGTGTCCGGAAGAGTAACCCTACTGAATCACACGCTGCGTCCCGCTGTGTCCCGCTGTGGACTTACAGAATCCCCTGCTGTGTCCATCTGTGTCCCGCTTTGTCCTCGTTGTGTCCCTGCTATATCTCGCTGTGTTCCCCCCTCTGTCCTGCTGTGTCCCGCTGTTTCCCTGCTGTATCCCCAATGTGTCCCACTGTGTACCCCGCTGTGTCCCGCTGTGTCCTGCTGTGTCCTCCGCTGTGTTCCCCTCTGTGTCCTGCTGTGTCCGGCTGTGTCCCGCTGTGTACTCGCTGTGTCCCCGCTGTGTCCCGCTGTGACCTCGCTGTTTTCCAGCTGTGTCCCGCTGTGTCCCCGTTGTTCCCCGGTTTGGCCCCACTGTCCCCCGCTGTGTCCCTCCCTGTGTACCTCTTTGTCCCGCTCTGACCTCGCTTTGTCCCCGCGATGTCCCGCTGTGTCCCTGCTGTGTTCCTGCTGTGTTCCACTCTCTCCCGCTGTGTGCGGCTCTGTGTACCCTGCTTTGTCCCCTGCTTTGTCCCCCGCTGTGTCCCGCTGTATCTTGGTGTGTCCCGCTTTGTCCCCCGCTGTGTCCCGCTTTTTCCCACTGTGCACCTGCTGTGTCCCCGCTGTGTCCTGCTGTGTACCCCGCTGTGTCCCACTGTGTCCCCCCGTGTGCCCCCTTTGTTAACCTCTGTGTCCTGCTGTGTTCCCTGCTGTGTCCCCGCTGTGTAACACTGTGTCCCCCTTTGTGTCCCGCTGTGTCCCCCGCTGTGTCCCTGCTGTGTCCCTTTGTGTCCCACTGTGTCCCGCTGTGTACCCCCCAGTGTCCTGCTGTGTCACCCAATGTGTCCCGCTGTGTCCCACTGTGTCCCCACTGTGTCCCGCTGTATCCCCGCTGTGTCCCCTGCTGTGTCCGGCTGTGTGCCAGGCTGTGTCTTCCGCTGTGTCCTGCTCTTTCACGCTGTGTCCCGCTGTGTCCTTGCTATGTCCCCATTTGTGTCCCGCTGTGTCCTCGCTGTGTATCCCTCTCTGTCCCGCTGTGTCCTTGCTGGGTCCCCCACTGTGTCCCCGCTGTGACTCGATGTATCTCTGCTGTGTCCCACGCTGTGTCCCGCTGTGTCCCGGCTGTGTCCCCCGCTGTGTCCCGCTCTTTCCCGCTGTGTCCCGCTGTGTCCTTGCTGTGTCTCCATTTGTGTCCCGCTGTGTCCTCTCTGTGTCCCCCGCTGTGTCCCGCTGTGTCCCCATATGTCACGCTGTGTCCTCTCTGTGTATCCTTCTGTGTCACTCTGTGTCCTCGCTGTGTCCCACTCTGTGTCCCCACTGTGACCCGCTGTGTTCCTTCTGTGTCCCTGCTGTGTCCCGCTGTGTCCCGCTGTGTCCCGCTGTGTCCCCGATGTCCCCTGCTGTGTCCCGTTGTGTCCCCGCTGTCTGCATGTGTGTCCCCGCTGTTCCCCGCTGTGTCCCCCGCTGTGTCCCGCTGTGTCCTTGCTGTGTCCCCAGCTGTGTCCCGCTGTGTCCCCCGCTGTGTCCCCCACTGTGTCACGCTGTGCCCCGCTGTGTCCCGCTGTGTCCTACTGTGTCCCCGCTGACCGCCTGTGTGTCACCGCTGTCCCCCGCTGTGTCCTCCGCTGTGTCCCGCTGTGTCCTCTCTGTGTCTCACTGTGTCCCCGCTTTGTCTCCGCTGTGTCCCGCTGTGTCCCTGGTGTGTCCTCGCTGTGTAACTGCTGAGTCCCTGCAGTGTCCCGCTGGGTCCCACTGTGTCCCCTGCTGGGTCCCCGCTGTGTCCCGCTGTGTCCCGCTGTGTCCCGCTGTGTCCCGCTGTGTCCTCGCTGTATCCCCCGCTCTGTCCCGCTGTGTCCTCGCTGTGTACCCAGCTGTGTCCCACTGTGTGCCCAGCTGTGTCCCCGCTGTTTGCCGCCGTGTCCCCCGCTGTGCCCCGCTGTGTCCACTGCTGTGTCCCCGCTGTTTCCCGCTGTATCACCCGCTGTGTCCCGCTGTATCCTCGCTGTGTCCCCCGCTGTCTCCCGCTGTGTCCCCCGCTGTCTCCCGCTGTGTCTCCAGCTTTGTCCCGCTGGGTCCGGATGTGGCCCGCTGTGTCCCTTTGTGTCCTACTCATGTTCCCGCTGTATCGACGCTGTGTCCCTCTGTGTCCCGCTGTGTCCTCGCTGTGTTCCCCGCTGTGTCCCGCTGGGTCCCCCGCAGTATCCCCCGCTTTGTCCCGCAGTGTCCCCCGCTGTGTCCCCCTCTGTATCCCCCGCTGTGTCCCGCTGTGTCCCCTGCTGTGTCCCGCTGTGTCCAGCTGTGTTCCCGCTGTGTCCCGCTGTGTCCAGCTGTGTCCCTGCTGTGTCCCGCTGTGTCCCTCTGTGTCCCCCTGTGTCCAGCTGTGTCCCCGCTGTGTCCCGCTGTGTCCCCTGCACTGTCTCCCACTGTGTCCCGCTGTGCCCCCCGCTGTGTCCCGCTGTATCCCTGCAGTGTCCCTGCTGTGTCCCGCTGTGTCCTGCTGTGTCCCGTGGTGTCCCGATTTGTCACCCGCTGTGTCCCCCGCTGAGTCCCTCTGTGTCCCCGCTGTGTCCCACTGTGTCCTCTCTGTGTCCCCCGCTGTTTCCCCGCTGTATCAACACTGTGTCCCGCTGTGTCCCGCTGGGTCCTCGTTGTGTTCCTTTCTGTGTCCCACTGTGTCCCCCTCTCTGTCCCCTGCTGTGTCCCGCTGTGTCCCGCTGTGTCCCCAGCTGTTGCCCTGCTGTGTCCCCGCTGTGTCCCGCTGTGTCCCGATGTGTCCTGCTGTGTCCCCCGCTGAGTCCCGCCGTGTCCCTCCTGTGTCCCCCGCTGTGTCCCGCTGTCTCCCGCTCTGTCCCCCGCTGTGTCTCACGCTTTGTCCCCGCTGTGTCCCGCTGTGTCCCGTTGTGTCCCGCTGTGTCCCCTACTGTGTCCCGTTGTGTCCCCAGCTGTTTCCCCCACTGTGTCCCCGCTGTATCGACTCTGTGTCCCACTGGGTCCCACTGTGTCCTCACTGTGTCCTCGCTGTGTTCCCCGCTGTGTCCCGCTGTGTCCCCCGCTGTGTCCCCCTGTGTCCTAGCTGTGTCCCCTGATGTGTCCCTCTGTGTTCCCCGCTGTGTCCCACTGTGTCACGCTGTGTCCAGCTCTGTCCCTCGCTGTGTCACGCTGTGTCACGCTGTGTCCCACTCTGTCCCCGCTATGTCCTGCTTTGTCCCCCGCTGTGTCCCGTTGTGTCCCCAGCTGTGTACCCCGCTGTGTCCCCCCTGTGTCCCCGCTCTGTCCCGCTGTGTCCTCCTCTGTCCCCCACAGTGTCCCCAGCTGTGTCCCCACTGTGTCCCCGCAGTGTCCCTCTGGGTCCCACTGTGTCCCCTGCTGGGTCCCCGCTGTGTCCCGCTGTGTCCCGCTGTGTCCTCGCTGTGTCCCCTGCTGTGTCCCTTGCTGTGTCCCGCTGTGTCAGGCTGTGTCCCGCTCTGTCCCAGCTGTGTCCCGCTATGTCCGGCTGTGTCCCCTGCTGTGTTCCACTGTGTCCCGCTGTGTTCCCCGCTTTGTCCCGCTGTGTCCCCGCAGTGTACCCGCTCTGTCCCACTGTGTCCCGTGGTGTCCCGCTTTGTCCCCCGCTGTGTCGCGCTGTGTCCTGCTGTGTCCTCGCTGTGTCCTGCTGTGTCCTCGCTGTGTCCCCCGCTGTGTCCTGCTCTGTCCCTCACTGTGTCACGCTGTGTCACGCTGTGTCACACTCTGTCCCCGCTGTGTCCAGCTTTGTCCCCCGCTGTGTCCCGTTGTGTCCCCAGCTGTGTACCCCGCTGTGTCCCCCCTGTGTCCCCGCTGTGTCCCGTTGTGACCTCCTCTGTCTCCCACAGTGTCCACCGCTATGTCCCCCTGTGTCCCCCACTGTGTCCTGCTGTCTCCCGCTCTGTCCCCCGCTGTGTCTCACGCATGTATCGACACTGTGTCCCGCTGGGTCCCGCTGGGTCCCGCTGTGTCCCCCACTGTGTCCCGTTGTGTCCCCAGCTGTGTACCCCGCTGTGTCCCGCTGTGCCCCACTGTATCGACGCTGTGTCCCACTGGGTTCCTCTGTGTCCTCGCTGTGTCCTCGCTGTGTCCCCCGCTGTGTCCCGCTGTGTCCCCACTGTGGCCCCTGCTGTGTCCCGCTGTGTCCCGCTGTGTCTTCGCTTTGTCCCCCGCTGCGTCCCGCTGTGTCCCCCACTGTGTCCCACTGTGTCCCGCTTTGTACCGCTGTGTCCTCGCTGTGTCCCCCGCTGTGTCCCGCTGTGTCCTACTGTGTCCCCCGCTGTGTCTCGCTGTGTCCCCGCAGTGTCCCCTCTGTGTCCCCGCTATGTCCCGCTGTGTCCTCGCTGTGTCACCCGCTGTCTACCGCTTTGTACCCCGCTGTGTCGCGCTGTGTTCCGCTGTGTTCTCGCTGTGTCCCCCGCTGTGTCCTGCTGTGTCCCCGCTGTGTCCCCCCCGTGTCACCGCTGTGTCCAGCTTTGTCCTGCTCTGTCCCGTGGTGGCCCGCTGTGTCCCCTGCTGTGTGCCCCACGTTGTCCTCGCTGTGTCCCTCTGATTCCCTCTGTGTCCCCCGCTGTGTCCCCTTGTGTCCCCCGCTGTGTACCCCGCTGTGTCCCGCTGTGTACCACGCTGTGTACCCCGATGTATCCCACTGTGTCCCACGCTGTGTCCCGCTGTGTCCCCTGCTGTGTCCAGCTGAGTCCCCCACTGTGTCCGGCTGTGTCCCCTGCTGTGTCCCCCGCTGTGTCCGGCTGTGTCCCCTGCTGTGTCCCTCTGTGACCAATGTTGTGTCCCCCGCTGTATCCAGCTGTGTCCCCGTTGTGTCCCGCTGTGTCCCCGCTGTGTCCCCACTGTGTTCCCGCTGTGTCCCGCTGTGTACCCCTCTCTGTCCAGCTTTGTCCCCACTGTGTCCCGCTGTGTCCCGCACTGTGTCCCGATGTGTCCCCTTCTGTTTCCCCCGCTGTGTCCCGCTGAGTCCCCCGCTGTGTCCCGCTGTGTCCACTGCTGTGACCCCGCTGTGTCTTGTTGTGTCCCGTTGTGTCCCCGGCTGTGTCCCGCTGTGTCCCCTCCTGTGTCCCACTGTGTCCTCGCTGTGTCCCCCGCTGTGACCGCTGTGTCCCGCTGTGTCCCTCTGTGTCCACAGCTATGTCCCTGCTGTGTCCCCGCTGTGTCCCGATGTGTCCCGATGTGTCCCGCTGTGTCCCCCGCAGAGTCCCGCTGTGTCCCCCCTGTGTCCCCAGCTGTGTCCCGCTGTCTCCCACTCTGTCCCCCGCTGTGTCTCACGCTTTGTCCCCACTGTGTCCCGCTGTGTCCCCCACTGTGTCCCGTTGTGTCCCCAGCTGTGTACCCCGCTGTGTTCCGAGGTGTCCCCGCTGTGTCCTCGCTGTGTCCCCCGCTGTGTTCAACTGTGTCCCCGCTGTGTCCCCCGCTGTGACCCGCTGTGTCTGGCTGTGTCCCCCGCTGTGTCCTTCTGTGTCCCTGCATTGTCCCCTGTGTGTCCCCGCTATGTCCCGCTGTGTCCTCACTGTGTCACCTGCTGTCTACCGCTTTGTCCGCCGCTGTGTCGCGCTGTGTCCCTCTGTGTCCCGCTGTGTCCCCCACTGTGTCCCGTTGTGTCCCAGCTGTGTACCCCGCTGTGTCCCCCTGTGTCATCACTGTTTCGACGCTGTGTCCCGCTGGGTCCTGCTGTGTCCCGCTGTGTCCCCCGCTGTGTCCTGCTGTGTCCCTGCAGTGTCCCCTCTGTGTCCCCACTATGTCCCGCTGTGTCCTCGCTGTGTCACCCGCTGTCTACCGCTTTGTCCCCTGCTGTCTCGCGCTGTGTCCCGCTGTGTCCCGCTGTGCCCTCACTGTGTCTCCCGCTGTGACCACTGTGTCCCGCTTTGTCCCCGCTGTGTCCCTGTGTGTCCCGCTCTATCCCCCGCTCTGTCCCCCTGTGTCCCGCTGTGTCCCGCTGTGTCCCGCTGTGTCCCCCACTGTGGCCCCCTGTGTCCCTGCTGTGTCCCCATTGTGTCCCGCCGTTTCCCCCGCTGTGTCTGGCTGTGTCCCGCTGTGTCCCCCGCTGTGTCCACCGCTGTGTCCTGCTGTGTCACACTGTGTTCCTTGGTGTCCCGCTTTGTCCCCCGCTGTGTCCCCCGGTGAGTCCCCGCTGTGTCCCCGCTGTGTCCCGCTGTGTCCCGCTGTATCCCCAGCTGTGTCCTGCTGTGTCCCCTGCTGTGTCCCGCTGTGTCCTCCCTGTGTCCCCGCTGTGTCCCCGCTGTGTCCCGCTGTGTCCTCGCTGTGTCCCCAGCTGTGTCCTCGCTGTGTCCCATGCTGTGTTCCGCTGAGTCCTCATTGTGTCCCCCGCTGTCTCCCATTGTGACCCCAGCTGTGTACCCTGCTGTGTCCCACTATGTTCCCGTTGCATCGACGCTGTGTCCCGCTGGGTCCCGTTGTGACCTTGCTGTGTTCCCTGCTGTGTCCTGCTGTGTACCCCTCTGTGTCCCCCGCTGTGTCCCGCTTTGTCCCCCACTGTATCCCGCTGTGTCCAGCTGTGTCCCCCGTTGTGTCCCTGCTGTGTCCCCGCTGTGTCCCGCTGTGTCCCCCGTTGTGTCCTGGTTTGTCCCCTCTGTGTCCTGCTGTATCCCGCTGTGTCCCGCTCTGTCCCCGCTGTCCCCCGCTGTGTCCCGCTCTGTCCCCCGCTATGTCCCGCTGTGTCCCCGCTGTGTCCCGCTGTGTCCTCCCTGTGTCCCTCGCTGTGTTCCGCTCTGTCCTCCGCTGTGTCCCTCTGTGTTCCGCTGTGTCCCCCGCTGTATAAACTCTGTGTCCTGCTGGGTCCTGCTGGGTCCCGCTGTGTCCTCACTGTGTTCCCCTCTGTGTCCTGCTGTGTCCCCCTCTCTGTCCCCTGCTGTGTCACACTGTGTCCCTTGGTGTCGCGCTTTGTCCGCCACTGTGTCCCCCGCAGTCTCCTGCTTTGTTCCACAATATGTCCCTCTGTGTCCCGCTGTGTCCTCGCTGTGTCCCCCGCTTTGTCCCACTGTGTCGCCAGCTGTGTTCCACTGTGTCCCGCTGTGTACCCTGCTGTGTCCCGCTATGTTCCCGCATTGTCCACGCTGTGTCCCGCTGTGTCCCGCTGTGTCCCGCTGTGTCCCCGCTGTGTCCCCTGTTGAGTCCCGCTGTGTGCCGCTGTGTCCCTCGCTGTGTCGCACTGTGTCCCGGCAGTGTCCCCCCTGTGTCCTGCTGTGTCCCGCTGTGTCCCGTGGTGTCCCGCTTTGTCCCCCGCTGTGTCCCCTGCTTAGTCCCCGCTGTGTCCCCGGTGTGTCCCGCTGTGTCTTCCCTGTGTACCCCGCTGTGTCCCGCTCTGTCCCCCGCTGTATCCCAAGTTTGTCCCCGCTGTGTTCCACTGTGTCCCGCTGTGTCCCCCGCTGTGTCCCCCTGTGTCCTAACTTTGTCCCGCGATGTGTCCCCGCTGTGTCCACTGTGTCACGCTGAGTCCCGCTCTGTCCCCGCTGTGTCCCGCTGTGTCCCGCTGTGTACCCACTGTGTGGCCAATGTCTCCTGCTGTGTACCCCGCTGTGTCCAGCTGTGTCCCTGCTGTGTCCCGCTGTGTCCACCTCTCTGTCCCCCGCTGTATCCGGCTGTGGTCCCCGCTGTGTCCCGCTGTGTCCCGTTGTGTCCACCGCTTTGTTCCGGTTTGTCCCCGCAGTGTCCCCGCTGTGTCCCGCTGTGTCCCACTGTGTCCCGTGCTGTCCTGATTTGTCCCCCGCTGTGTCCCCCGCTGAGTCCCCTCTGTTTTCCCGCTGTGTCACGCTGTGTCCTCACTGTGTCCTCCGCTGTCTCCCGCTTTGTCCCCCGCTGTGTCGCACTGTGTCCCGCTGTGTCCTCGCTGTGTTCCCCGCTGTGTCCTGCTGGGTCCCCTGCTGTATACCCCGCTTTGTCCCGCAGTGTCCCCCGCTGTGTCCCCCTCTGTGTCCCCTGCTGTGTCCCGCTGTGTCCCCTGCTGTGTCCCGCTGTGTCCCGCTGTGTCCAGCTGTGTCCCTGCTGTGTTCCGCTGTGTCCCCTGCACTGTCCCCCACTGTGTCCTGCTGTGCCCCCCGCTGTGTCCCGCTGTGTCCCACCTTGTCCAATGCTGTGTCCCGCTGTATCCCTGCCGTTTCCCCGCTGTGTCATGCTTTGTCCTGCTGTGTCCCGTAGTGTCCCACTTTCTCCCCTTCTGTGTCCCCCGCTGAGTCCCGCAGTGTCCCCGCTGTGTCCCACTGTGTCCTCTCTATGTCCCCCGCTGTGTCCCGCTCTGTTCCCCACTGTTTCCCCCGCTTGTCCCCACTGTGTTCCGCTGTGTCCCCGCTGTATCGATGCTGTGTCCCGCTGGGTCCCACTGTGTCCACGCTGTGTTCCCCTCTGTGTCCTGCAGTGTCCCCCTCTCTGTCCCCCGCTGTGTCCCTCTGTGTCCCCAGCTGTGTCCCTGCTTTGTCCCCGCTGTGTCCCGTTGTGTCCCGATGTGTCCTGCTGTGTCCCCCGCTGTGTCCCGCTGTTTCCCGCTCTGTCCCCTCTGTGTCTCACGCTTTGTCCCCGCTGTGTCCCGCTGTGTCCAGCTGTGTCCCGCTGTGTCCCCCACTGTGTCCCGTTGTGTCCCCAGCTGTGTACCCCGCTGTGTCCCCGCTGTATCGACTGTGTGTCCCGTTGGGTCCACTGTGTCCTTGCTGTGTCCTCGCTTTGTTCCCCGCTGTGTCCCCCGCTGTGTCCCCTTGTGTCCTAGCTTTGTCCCACGCTGTGTCCCGCTGTGTCCTCGCTGTGTCCCACGCTGTGTTCTGCTGTGTCCTCGCTGTGTCCCCTGATGTGTCCCTTTGTGTGCCCAACTGTGTACCCCGCTGTGTCCCGCTGTGTCCCTGCTGTATCGACGCTGTGTCCCGCTAGGTCCCTCTGTGTCCTAGCTGTGTTCCCAGCTGTGTCCCACTGTGTACCCCTCTGTGTCCCCCTCTGTGTCCCGCTGTGTCCCCCGCTGTATCCCGCTGTGTCCCGCTGTGTCCCGCTGTGTACTGCTGTGTCCCCCACTGAGTCCCGCAGTGTCCCCGCTGTGTTCCGCTCTGTCCCAACTGTGTCCCCCGCTGTATATGGCTCTGTCCCGCTGTGTCCCCCGCTGTATCCCCCGCTGTGTCCCGCTGTGTCCACTGCTGTGTCCCCGTTGTGTCCCGCTGTTTCCCCTGCTATGTCCCGCTGTGTCCTCGCTGTGTCCCCCGCTGTGTCCGGCTGTGTCTTCGCTGTGTACCCCGCTGTGTCCCGCTGTGTCCCCGCAGGGTAACCGCTGTTTCCCGCTGTGTCCCGCTGTGTTCCGTCGTGACTCGCTCTGTCTCCCTCTCTGTCCCCCGCTTTGTCCCCGCTGTGTCCGCTGTGTCCCGCTGTGTCCCCCGCTGTTTCCTGTTGTGTCCCAGCTGTGTACCCCGCTGTGTCCCGCTGTGTCACACTGTGTCCCTTGGTGTCCCGCTTTGTCCCCCGCTGTGTCCCCCGCTGAGTCCCCGCTGTGTCCCCGCTGTGTCCCTCTGTGACCACCTTTGTCCCTCTGTGTCCCCCTGAATCCCCGCTGTGTCCCCTATCTGTCCCCCGCTGTGTCCCCTATTGTGTCCCGCTGTGTTCCCCGCTTTGACTCGCTGTGTCCCCGCAGTGTCCCCGCAGTGTCCCCGCTGTGTTCCGTTGTGTCACACTGTTTCCCGTGGTGTCCTGCTTTGTCCCCCGCTGTGTCCCCCACTGAGTCCCCTCTGTGTCCCCGCTGTGTACCGCTGTGAACTCGCTGTGTCCCCTGCTGTCTCCCGCTTTGTCCCATGCTGTGTCGCACTGTGTCCCTCTGTGTACCCTGCTGTGTCCTGCTATGTTCCCGCAGTATCCCCGCTGTGTCCCGTTGTGTCCCGCTGTGTCCCATGGTGTCCCGCTTTGTCTCCCGCTGTGTGCCCCGGTGAGTCCCCGAGTGTCCCGCTGTGTCCACCCTGTGTCCCCCGCTGTGTCCCGCCGTGTCCCCTGCTGTGTCCCGCTGTGTCTACTCCTGTGGCCCTGCTGTGTCCCGCTGTGCCCCGCTGTGTCCTCCCTGTGTCCCCAGCTGTGTAACCCGCTGTGTCCCGCTGTGTCCCCGCTGTGTCCTTGTTGTGTTCCCCGCTGTGTCCCTCTGTGTACCCCTCTGTGTTCCCCTCTGTGTCCCGCTGTGTCTCCCGCTGTGTTCCGCTGTGTCCCGCTGTGTACCGCTGTGTCCCACTCTGTCCCCCACTGTATCACCAGCTTTGTCCCCGCTGTGTCCCACTGTGTCCCCGCTGTATCAAAGCTGTGTCCCGCTGGGTCCCACTGTGTCCTCACTGTGTTCCCCTCTGTGTCCTGCTGTGTCCCCCTCTCTGTCCCCTGCTGTGTCACACTGTGTCCCTTGGTGTCGCGCTTTGTCCCCCACTGTGTCCCCCGCAGTCTCCCGCTTTGTTCCACAATATGTCCCTCTGTGTTCCGCTGTGTCCTCGCTGTGTCCCCCGCTTTGTCCCACTGTGTCGCCAGCTGTGTCCCGCTGTGTCCCGCTGTGTACCCTGCTGTGTCCCGCTATGTTCCCGCATTGTCCACGCTGTGTCCCGCTGTGTCTCGCTGTGTCCCCGCTGTGTCCCGCTGTGTCCCCGCTGTGTCCCGCTGTGTCCCGCTGTGTGCCGCTGTGTCCCTCGCTGTGTCGCACTGTGTCCCGGCAGTGTCCCCACTGTGTCCTGCTGTGTCCCGCTGTGTCCCGTGGTGTCCCACTTTGTCCCCCGCTGTGTCCCCCGCTGAGTCCCCGCTGTGTCCCCGATGTGTCCCGCTGTGTCTTCCCTGTGTACCCCGCTGTGTCCCGCTCTGTCCCCCGCTGTATCCCAAGCTTTGTCCCCGCTCTGTTCCACTGTGTCCCGCTCTGTCCCCCGCTGTACCCCCTGTGTCCTAGCTTTGTCCCCCGATGTGTCCCGCTGTGTCCCCCGCTGTGTCCCACTGTGTCACGCTGAGTCCCGCTCTGTCCCCGCTGTGTCCCGCTGTTTCCCGCTGTGTACCCACTGTGTGGCCAATGTCTCCTGCTGTGTACCCCACTGTGTCCAGCTGTGTCCCCGCTGTGTCCCGCTGTGTCCACCTCTTTGTCCCGGTTTGTCCCCGCAGTGTCCCCGCTGTGTCCCGCTGTGTCCCACTGTGTCCCGTGCTGTTCTGATTTGTCCCCCGCTGTGTCCCCCGCTGAGTCCCCTCTGTTTTCCCGCTGTGTCCTGCTGTGTCCTCACTGTGTCCTCCGCT
>NW_012288116.1:0-2953 GCF_000151885.1 Dipodomys ordii
TGTGTCTCGCTGTGTCCAGCTGTGTCCCTGGTGTGTTCCGCTGTGTCCCCTGCACTGTCCCCCACTGTGTCCCGCTGTTCCCCCCCTCTGTGTCACGCTGTGTCCCGCCTTGTCCAATGCTGTGTCCTGCTGTATCCCCGCCGTGTCCCCGCTGTGTCAAGCTGTGTCCTGCTGTGTCCCGTAGTGTCCCCCTTTGTCCCCCGCTGTGTCACCCACTGAGTCCCGATGTGTCCCCACAGTGTCCCACTGTGTCCTCTATATGTCCCCCGCTGTGTCCCGCTCTATCCCCCGCTGTTTCCTCCGCTTTGTCCCCACTGTGTCCCGCTATGTCCCCGCTGTATCGATGCTGTGTCCCGCTGGGTCCCACTGTGTCCTCGCTGTGTTCCCCTCTGTGTCCTGCAGTGTCCCCCTCTCTGTCCCCCGCTGTGTCCCTCTGCGTCCCCAGCTGTGTCCCTGCTTTGTCCCCGCTGTGTCCGTTTGTGTCCCGATGTGTCTCGCAGTGTCTCTCGCTGAGTCCCGCTGTGTACCTCTGTTACCCTCGCTGTGTTCCGCTGTCTCCAGCTGTGTCCCCCCTGTGTCTCACGCTTTGTCCCCGCTGTGTCCCGCTGTGTCCCGCTGTGTCCCCAGCTGTGTACCCTGCTGTGTCCCCGCTTTTTCGACTCTGTGTCCCGTTGGGTCCCACTGTGTCCTCGCTGTGTCCTCGCTGTGTTCCCCGCTGTGTCCCCCGCTGTGTCCCCTTGTGTCTTGGCTTTGTCCTCCATGTGTCCCGCTGTGTCCCCCGCTGTGTCCCACTGTGTCACGCTGTGTCCCGCTCTGTCCCCGCTGTCTCCCGTTGTGTCCCCGCTGTGTGGCCACTGTCTCCGGCTGTGTACCCCGCTGTGTCCAGCTGTGTCCTCGCTGTGTCCCACGCTGTGTTCTTCTGTGTCCTCGCTGTGTCCCCTGCTGTGTCCCGTTGTGTCCCCAGCTGTGTACCCTGCTGTGTCCCGCTGTGTCCCCGCTGTATCGACGCTGTGTCCCGCTGGGTCCCGCTGTGTCCTCGCTGTGTCCCCCGCTGTGTCCCGCTGTGTCCCCCCCCCTGTGTCCCGCTGTGTCTACTGCTGTGTCCCTGCTGTATCCCGCTGTGTCTGGCTGTGTCTTCGCTGTGTCCCACGCTGTGTTCCGCTGTGTCCTCGCTGTGTCCCCCGATGTGTCCCTTTGTGTGCCCAGCTGTGTACCCCGCTGTGTCCCGCTGTGTCCCTGCTGTATCGACGCTGTGTCCCGCTAGGTCCCGCTGTGTCCTCGCTGTGTTCCCAGCTGTGTCCCGCTGTGTCCCCCTCTGTGTCCCCCTCTGTGTCCCGCTGTGTCCCCCGCTGTATCTCGCTGTGTCCCACTGTGTCCCGCTGTGTGCTGCTGTGTCCCCCGCTGAGGCCCGCTGTGTCCCCGCTGTGTCCCGCTGTGTCCGACCTGTGTCCCCCGTTGTGTCTGGCTGTGTCCTGCTGTGTCCCCCGCTGTGTCCCCCGCTGTGTCCCGCTGTGACCCCGGCTGTGTCCCGCTGTGGCCAGTGCTGTGTCCCCGGTGTGTCCCGCTGTTTCCCTGCTATATCCTGCTGTGCCCTCTCTGTGTCCCCCTGCTGTATCCCCGCTGTGTCCCGCTGTGTACTGCTGTCTCCCCCACTGTGTCCCCCGCTGTGCCTCACTGTGTCCCCGCTGGGTCCCGCTGGGTCTACTGCTGTGTCCCCGCTGTGTCCCGGTGTGTCCTGCTGTGTCCCGCTGTGTTCTCGCTGTATCCCCCCTCGGTCCTGCTGTGTCCCGCTGTGTCCCGCGCTTTGTCCCGCTGTGTCCCCGCAGTGTCCCCGCTGTGTTCCACTGTGTCCCGTGGTGTCCCACTTTGTCCCCCGCTGTGTCCCCCGCTAAGACCCCTCTGTGTACCCACTATTTCCTGCTGTGTCCTTGCTGTGTCCCCCGCTGTCTACAGTTTTTCCCCTGCTGTGTCCTGCTGTGTTCCCGCTGTGTCCCCAGCGTTTTCCTCGCTGTGTTCCTCTGTTTCCCTCTGTGTCCCCCGCTGTGTCCCGCTGTGTCCCCTGCTGTGTTCCCCGCTGTGTCCCGCTCTGTCCCCTGCTGTGTCCCGCTGTGACCAATGCTGTGTACCACTCTGTTCCCCGCTGTGTCCCGCTGTGACCAATGCTGTGTCCCTGCTGTGTCCCCGCTGTGTCCCTCTGTGTCCCCGCTGTGTCCAGGCTGTGTCCCCGCTGTATCCCACTGTGTCCCACGCTGTGTCCCGCTGTGTCCACTGCTGTGTCCCGCTGTGTCCACTGCTGTGACCCCGCTGTGTCATGCTGTGTCCTGCTGTATCCCCCGCTGTGTCCCGCTGTGTCCTCGCTGTGTCCCCCGCTGTGACTGCTTTGTCCCGCTGTGTGCCACTGTGTCCCTGCTGTGTCTAGCTGTGTCCCCGCTGTGTCCCCGCTGTGTCCCACTTTGTCCCCCGCTCTGTCCCCCTGTGTCCCGCTGTGTCCCCCACTGTGTCCCGCTGTGTCCCCTGCTGTGTCCCTCTGTGTCCCCGCTGGTTCCCGCTGTGTCCCGCTGTGTCCCGCTGTGTCCCGCTATGTACCCGCTGTATCGACACTGTGTCCCGCTGTGTCCCGCTGTGTCCTCGCTGTGTTCCCCGCTGTGTCCCGCTGGGTCCCCCGCTGTATACCCCGCTTTGTACGGCAGTGTTTTCCGCTGTGTCCCCCTCTGTGTCCCCCACTGTGTCCCGATGTGTCCAGCTGTGTTCCCGCTGTGTCCCGCTGTGTCTCGCTGTGTCCAGCTGTGTCCCTGCTGTGTTGCGCTGTGTCCCCTGCACTGTCCCCCACTGTGTCCCGCTGTGCCCCCCGCTGTGATCCGCTGTGACCCCGCCTTGGCAAATGCTGTGTCCCGCTGTATCCCCGCCGTGTCTCCGCTGTGTCCCGCTGTGTCCTGCTGTGTCCCGGAGAAGG
>NW_012288117.1:0-6357 GCF_000151885.1 Dipodomys ordii
TCACAATATGTCCCTCTGTGTCCCGCTGTGTCCTCGCTGTGTCCCCCGCTTTGTCCCACTGTGTCGCCAGCTGTGTTCCGCTGTGTCCCGCTGTGTACCCTGCTGAGTCCCGCTATGTTCCCGCATTGTCCACGCTGTGTCCCGCTGTGTCCCGCTGTGTCCCTGCTGTGTCCCCTGTTGAGTCCCGCTGTGTGCCGCTGGGTCCCTCGCTGTGTCGCACTGTGTCCCGGCAGTGTCCCCCCTGTGTCCTGCTGTGTCCCGCTGTGTCCCGTGGTGTCCCGCTTTGTCCCCCGCTGTGTCCCCTGCTTAGTCCCCGCTGTGTCCCCGGTGTGTCCCGCTGTGTCTTCCCTGTGTACCCCGCTGTGTCCCGCTCTGTCCCCCGCTGTATCCCAAGTTTGTCCCCGCTGTGTTACACTGTGTCCCGCTGTGTCCCCCGCTGTGTCCCCCTGTGTCCTAGCTTTGTCCCGCGATGTGTCCCGCTGTGTCCCCCGCTGTGTCCCACTGTGTCACGCTGAGTCCCGCTCTGTCCCCGCTGTGTCCCGCTGTGTACCCACTGTGTGGCCAATGTCTCCTGCTGTGTACCCCGCTGTGTCCAGCTGTGTCCCCGCTGTGTCCCGCTGTGTCCCGCTGTGTCACGCTGTGTCCCCGCTGTGTCCCGCTGCGTCCCGCTGTGTCCCTGCTGTGTGCTCGCCTTGTCCCGCTGTGTACCCCGCTGTGTCCAGCTCTGTCCACACTATGTCACGCTGTGTCCTACATCTGTGCCCTGCTGTGTCCCCTGCTGTGTCTCGCTGTGTCCCGCTGTGTCCCGCTGTGTCCCGTGGTGTCCCGCTTTGTCCCCCGCTGTGTCCCTCTCTGTGTCTCCCGGTGAGTCCCCTCTGTGTCCTGCTGTGTCCTCCCTGTGTCCCCCGCTGTGTCCTGCTGTGTCCCCCGCTTTGTCCCGCTGTGTCCCCCCCTGTGTCCCGCTGTGTCTACTGCTGTGTCTCTGCTGTGTCCTGCTGTGTCCCGCTGTGTCCTCGCTGTGTCCCACGCTGTGTTCCGCTGTGTCCTCGCTGTGTCCCACGATGTGTCCCTTTGTGTCCACAGGTGTGTACCCGCTGTGTCCCGCTGTGTCCCCGCTGTATCGACGCTGTGTCCCGCTGTGTCCTCGCTGTGTTTTCCGCTGTGTCTCGCTGTGTACCCCTCTGTGTCCCCTTCTGTGTCCCACTGTGTCCCCTTCTGTGTCCCGCTGTGAACTGCTGTGTCCCCCGCTGGGTCCCGCTGTGTCCCGCTGGGTCCCCCGCTTGTCCCGCTGTGTCTACTGCTGTGTCCCTGCTGTGTCCCGCTGTGTTCTGCTTTGTCCCGCTGTGTCCCGCTGTATCTTCGCTGTGTCCCACGCTGTGTTCGGCTGTGTCCTCGCTATGTCCCCCGTTGTGTCCCTTTGTGTCCGCAGCTGTGTAACCCGCTGTGTCCCGCTGTGTCCCCACTGTGTCCTTGCTGTGTTCCTCGCTGTGTCCCGCTGTGTACACCTCTGCGTCCCCCTCTGTATCCCGCAGTGTCTCCCGCTCTGTCCCGCTGTGTCCCGCTTTGTACTGCTGTGTCCCCCGCTTTGTCCCGCTGTGTCCCCCGCTGTGTCCCGCTGTGTCCCCGCTGTATCGACGCTGTGTCCCGCTGTGTCCTCGCTGTGTTTTCCGCTGTGTCTCGCTGTGTACCCCTCTGTGTCCCCTTCTGTGTCCCGCTGTGTCCCCTTCTGTATCCTGCTATGAACTGCTGTGTCCCCCGCTGTGTCCCGCTGTGTCCCGCTGGGTCCCCCGCTTGTCCCGCTGTGTCTACTGCTGTGTCCCTGCTGTGTCCCGCTGTGTTCTGCTGTGTCCCGCTGTGTCCCGCTGTATCTTCGCTGTGTCCCACGCTGTGTTCGGCTGTGTCCTCGCTATGTCCCCCGGTGTGTCCCTTTGTGTCCCCAGCTGTGTAACCTGCTGTGTCCCGCTGTGTCCCCACTGTGTCCTTGCTGTGTTCCCCGCTGTGTCCCGCTGTGTACACCTCTGCGTCCCCCTCTGTGTCCCGCTGTGTCTCCCGCTCTGTCCCCCTGTGTCCCGCTTTGTACTTCTGTGTCCCCCGCTTTGTCCCGCTGTGTCCCCCGCTGTGTCCCGCTGTGTCCTCGCTGTGTCCCCCGCTGTGACCGCTGTGTCCCGCTGTGTCCCACTGTGTCCCTGCTGTGTCCCGCTGTGTCCCCGCTGTGTCCCCGCTGTGTCCCGCTCTGTCACCAGCTGTGTCCCCCTGTGTCCCGCTGTGTCCCGCTGGGTCCCGCTGGGTCCCCTGCTTGTCCCGGTGTGTCTACTGCTGTGTCCCTGCTGTGTCCCGCTGTGTTCTGCTGTGTCCTGCTGTGTCCCGCTGTATCTTCACTGTGTCCCACGCTGTGTTCGGCTGTGTCCTCGCTATGTCCCCCGGTGTGTCCCTTTGTGTCCCCAGCTGTGTAACCCCCTGTGTCCCGCTGTGTCCCCACTGTGTCCTTGCTGTGTTCCCCGTTGTGTCCCGCTGTGTACAACTCTGCGTCCCCCTCTGTGTCACGCTGTGTCTCCCGCTCTGTCCCGCTGTGTCCCGCTGTGTCCCTGCTGTGTCGCGCTGTGTCCCCGCTGTGTCCCGCTGTGTCCCTGCTGTGTCCCGCTGTGTCCCCGCTGTGTCCCCGCTGTGTCCCGCTCTGTCGCCCGCTCTGTCCCCCTGTGTCCCGCTGTGTCCCGCTGTGTCCCCCATTGTGGCCCCCTGTGTCCCTGCTGTGTCCCCATTGTGTCCCGCCGTTTCCCCCGCTGTGTCTGGCTGTGTCCCGCTGTGTCCCCCGCTGTGTCCACCGCTGTGTCCTGCTGTGTCACACTGTGTTCCTTGGTGTCCCGCTTTGTCCCCCGCTGTGTCCCCCGGTGAGTCCCCGCTGTGTCCCCGCTGTGTCCCGCTGTGTCCCGCTGTATCCCCAGCTGTGTCCCGCTGTGTCCCCTGCTGTGTCCCGCTGTGTCCTCCCTGTGTCCCCGCTGTGTCCCCGCTGTGTCCCGCTGTGTCCTCGCTGTGTCCCCAGCTGTGTCCTCGCTGTGTCCCATGCTGTGTTCCGCTGAGTCCTCATTGTGTCCCCCGCTGTCTCCCGTTGTGACCCCAGCTGTGTACCCTGCTGTGTCCCACTATGTTCCCGTTGCATCGACGCTGTGTCCCGCTGGGTCCCGTTGTGACCTTGCTGTGTTCCCTGCTGTGTGCTGCTGTGTACCCCTCTGTGTCCCCCGCTGTGTCCCGCTTTGTCCCCCACTGTATCCCGCTGTGTCCCGCTGTGTCCCCCGTTGTGTCCCTGCTGTGTCCCCGCTGTGTCCCGCTGTGTCCCCCGTTGTGTCCTGGTTTGTCCCCTCTGTGTCCTGCTGTATCCCGCTGTGTCCCGCTCTGTCCCCGCTGTCCCCCGCTGTGTCCCGCTCTGTCCCCCGCTATGTCCCGCTGTGTCCCCGCTGTGTCCCGCTGTGTCCTCCCTGTGTCCCTCGCTGTGTTCCGCTCTGTCCTCCGCTGTGTCCCTCTGTGTTCCGCTGTGTCCCCCGCTGTATAAACTCTGTGTCCTGCTGGGTCCTGCTGGGTCCCGCTGTGTCCTCACTGTGTTCCCCTCTGTGTCCCGCTGTGTCCCCCTCTCTGTCCCCTGCTGTGTCACACTGTGTCCCTTGGTGTCGCGCTTTGTCCGCCACTGTGTCCCCCGCAGTCTCCTGCTTTGTTCCACAATATGTCCCTCTGTGTCCCGCTGTGTCCTCGCTGTGTCCCCCGCTTTGTCCCACTGTGTCGCCAGCTGTGTTCCGCTGTGTCCCGCTGTGTACCCTGCTGTGTCCCGCTATGTTCCCGCATTGTCCACGCTGTGTCCCGCTGTGTCCCGCTGTGTCCCCGCTGTGTCCCCTGTTGAGTCCCGCTGTGTGCCGCTGTGTCCCTCGCTGTGTCGCACTGTGTCCCGGCAGTGTCCCCCCTGTGTCCTGCTGTGTCCCGCTGTATCCCGTGGTGTCCCGCTTTGTCCCCCGCTGTGTCCCCTGCTTAGTCCCCGCTGTGTCCCCGGTGTGTCCCGCTGTGTCTTCCCTGTGTACCCCGCTGTGTCCCGCTCTGTCCCCCGCTGTATCCCAAGTTTGTCCCCGCTGTGTTCCACTGTGTCCCGCTGTGTCCCCCGCTGTGTCCCCCTGTGTCCTAGCTTTGTCCCGCGATGTGTCCCGCTGTGTCCCCCGCTGTGTCCCACTGTGTCACGCTGAGTCCCGCTCTGTCCCCGCTGTGTCCCGCTGTGTCCCGCTGTGTACCCACTGTGTGGCCAATGTCTCCTGCTGTGTACCCCGCTGTGTCCAGCTGTGTCCCCGCTGTGTCCCGCTGTGTCCCGCTGTGTCACGCTGTGTCCCCGCTGTGTCCCGCTGCGTCCCGCTGTGTCCCTGCTGTGTGCTCGCCTTGTCCCGCTGTGTACCCCGCTGTGTCCAGCTCTGTCCCCACTATGTCACGCTGTGTCCTACATCTGTGCCCTGCTGTGTCCCCTGCTGTGTCTCGCTGTGTCCCGCTGTGTCCCGTGGTGTCCCGCTTTGTCCCCCGCTGTGTCCCCCTCTGTGTCTCCCGGTGAGTCCCCTCTGTGTCCTGCTGTGTCCTCCCTGTGTCCCCCGCTGTGTCCCGCTGTGTCCCCCGCTGTGTCCCGCTGTGTCCCCCGCTGTGTCCCGCTGTGTCTACTGCTGTGTCTCTGCTGTGTCCCGCTGTGTCCCGCTGTGTCCTCGCTGTGTCCCACGCTGTGTTCCGCTTTGTCCTCGCTGTGTCCCCCGATGTGTCCCTTTGTGTCCACAGGTGTGTACCCGCTGTGTCCCGCTGTGTCCCCGCTGTATCGACGCTGTGTCCCGCTGTGTCCTCGCTGTGTTTTCCGCTGTGTCTCGCTGTGTACCCCTCTGTGTCCCCTTCTGTGTCCCGCTGTGTCCCCTTCTGTGTCCCGCTATGAACTGCTGTGTCCCCCGCTGTGTCCCGCTGTGTCCCGCTGGGTCCCCCGCTTGTCCCGCTGTGTCTACTGCTGTGTCCCTGCTGTGTCCCGCTGTGTTCTGCTGTGTCCCGCTGTGTCCCGCTGTATCTTCGCTGTGTCCCACGCTGTGTTCGGCTGTGTCCTCGCTATGTCCCCCGGTGTGTCCCTTTGCGTCCCCAGCTGTGTAACCTGCTGTGTCCCGCTGTGGCCCCACTGTGTCCTTGCTGTGTTCCCCGCTGTGTCCCGCTGTGTACACCTCTGCGTCCCCCTCTGTGTCCCGCTGTGTCTCCCGCTGTGTCCCGCTGTGTCCCGCTTTGTACTGCTGTGTCCCCCGCTTTGTCCCGCTGTGTCCCCCGCTGTGTCCCGCTGTGTCCTCGCTGTGTCCCCCGCTGTGACCGCTGTGTCCCGCTGTGTCCCGCTGTGTCCCTGCTGTGTCCCGCTGTGTCCCCGCTGTGTCCCCGCTGTGTCCCGCTCTGTCGCCCGCTCTGTCCCCCTGTGTCCCGCTGTGTCCCGCTGTGTCCCGCTGTGTCCCCCACTGTGTCCCGCTGTGTCCCTGCTGTGTCCCCATTGTGTCCCGCCGTTTCCCCCGCTGTGTCTGGCTGTGTCCCTCTGTGTCCCCTGCTGTGTCCACCGCTGTGTCCCGCTGTGTCCCCAGCTGTGTCCCGCTGTGTCCACTGCTGTGTCCCCGTTATGTCCCGCTGTTTCCCTGCTATGTCCTGCTGTGTCCTCGCTGTGTCCCCGCTGTGTCCCGCTGTGTTCTGCTGTAACCCCCACTGTGTCCCCCGCTGTGTCCCCACTGTGTCCCCGCTCGGTCCCGCTGGGTCCCCTGCTGTGTCCCCGCTGTGTCCCCCGCTTTGTCCCGCTGTGTCCCCGCAGTGTCCCCACTGTGTCCCACTGTGTCCCGTGGTGTCCTACTTTGTCTCCCGCTGTGTCCTCTGCTGAGTCCCGTCTGTGTACCCACTATGAGCCGCTGTGTCCTCGCTGTGTCCCCCGCTGTCTACCGCTTTATCCCGCTCTCTGTCCTGCTGTGTCCCCACTGTGTCCTTGCTGTGTTCCTCGCTGTGTCCCGCTGTGTACACCTCTGCGTCCCCCTCTGTGTCCCGCTGTGTCTCCCGCTCTGTCCCGCTGTGTCCCGTTTTGTACTTCTGTGTCCCCTGCTTTGTCCCGCTGTGTCCCCCGCTGTGTCCCGCTGTGTCCTCGCTGTGTCCCCCGCTGTGACCGCTGTGTCCCGCTGTGTCCCACTGTGTCCCTGCTGTGTCCCGCTGTGTCCCCGCTGTGTCCCCGGTGTGTCCCGCTCTGTCACCAGCTGTGTCCCCCTGGGTCCCGCTGTGTCCCGCTGTGTCCCGAAGGGTCCCCTGCTTGTCCCGGTGTGTCTACTGCTGTGTCCCTGCTGTGTCCTG
>NW_012288118.1:0-2105 GCF_000151885.1 Dipodomys ordii
AGCTCTGAAACCCGCTGTGTCCCGCTGTGTCCCCGCTGTATCGACACTGTGTCCCGCTGTGTACCCCGCTGTGTCCAGCTGTGTCCCAGCTGAATCCCGCTGTGTCCCCTCTCTGTCTCCCACTGTGTCCCCCGCTGTGTCCAGCTGTGTCCCCCGCTGTGTCCCACTGTGTTCCGAGGTGTCCCGCTTTGTCCCCCGCTGTGTTCCCCGCTGAGTCCTCGCTGTGTTCCCCGCTGTGTCCCGCTGTGTACCCCCTCTGTGTCCCGCTGTGTCCCGCTGTGTACCCTGCTGTGTCCCACTATGTTCCCACAGTGTCCCCGCTGTGTCCCGTTGTGTCCCACTGTGTCCCGGGGTGTCCCAGTTTGTCCCCCGCTGAGTCCCCCGGTGAGTCCCCGCTGTGTCCCGCTGTGTCCCCCACTGGGTCCCGATGTGTCTACTGCTGTGTCCCCGAGGTGTCCCGAAGTGTCCTAAGATGTGTCCTCGATGTGTCCCGCGCTGTGTTCCGCTGGGACCTCGCTGTGTCCCCCGATGTGTCCAAGCTGAGTCCCGCTGTGTCCCCGCTCTGTCCCGCTGTGTCCCCGCTGTATCAACGCTGTGTCCCGCTGGATCCCGCTGTGTCCTCGCTGTGTTCCCCGCTGTGTCCGGCTGAGTACCCCTCTGTGTCCCCCTGTGTCCCGCTGGGTCCCCTGCTGTGTCCCGCTGTGTCCCGCTGTGTCCTCGCTGTGTGCCTGCTGTGTCCCCGCTGTGTCCTGCTGTATACTGCTGTGTCCCACGCTGAGTCCCGCTGTGTCCCCGCTGTGTCATGATGTGTCCCCCGCTGTGTCCTATTGTGTCCCGCTGTGTCCCCCGCTGTGTCCCACTGTGTTCCGCTGTGTCCCCCGCTGTGTCCCCCGCTGTGTCCCGCTGTGTCCAGCTGTGTCCCCCGCTGTGTCCCTGCTGTGTCCCCCGCTGAGTCCCGCTGTGTCCTTGCTGTGTCCCGCTTTGTCCTCCCTGTGTCCCCCGCTGTGTCCCACTGTGTCCCGCTGTGTCCACCGCTGTGTCCCGCTGTGTCCCCCGCTGTGTCCCACTGTGTTCCGTGGTGTCCCGCTTTGTCCCCCGCTGTGTTCCCCGCTGAGTCCCCGCTGTGCCCCAGGTGTGTTCCGCTGTGTCTTCCCTGTGTACCCCGCTGTGTCCCTCTCTGTACCTCGCGGTATCCCCCGCTTTGTCCCTGCTTTGTCCCGCTGTGTCCCCGCTGTATCCAAGCTGTATCCCGCTGGGTCCCGCTGTGTCCTCGCTGTGTTCCCCTCTGTGTCCCGCTGTGTCCCCCTCTCTGTCCCCCGCTGTGTAACACTGTGTCCTTTGGTATCCCGCTTTGTCCCCTGCTGTGTCCCTGCTGTGTGCCGCTGTGTCCTCGCTGTGTCCCCCGCTGTCTCCCGCTTTGTCCCACAATGTGTCCCGCTGTGTCCCACTGTGTCCTCGCTGTGTTCCCCGCTGTGTCCCACTGTGTCCCCCGCTGTGTCCGGCTGTGTCCCTCTGTGTATCCTGCTGTGTCCCGCTATGTTCCCGCATTGTCCACGCTGTGTCCCGCTGTGTCTCGCTGTGTCCCCGCTGTGTCCCGCTGTGTCCCCACTGTTTCCCTCGCTGTGTCCCGATGTGTCCCTCGTTGTGTCGCAATGTGACCAGTGCTGTGTCTCCCCTGTGTCCTGCTGTGTCCCGTGGTGTCCCGCTTTGTCCCCTGCTGTGTCCCCCGCTGAGTCCCCGCCGTGTCCCCGGTGTGTCCCGCTGTGTCTTCCCTGTGTACCCCCTGTGTCCCGCTCTGTCCCCCTCTGTATCCCCCGGTTTGTCCCCGCTGTGTCCCGCTGCGTCCCCGCTGTATCGAAGTTGTGTCCTGCTGGGTCCCGCTGTGTCCTCATTGTGTTCCCCTCTGTGTCCCGCTGTGTCCCCCTCTCTGTCTCCCACTGTGTCACACTGTGTCCCTTGGTGTCCCGCTTTGTCCCTCGCTGTGTCCACCGCTGAGTCCCCTCTGTGTCCCCGCTGTGTCCCGCTGTGTCCTCGCTGTGTCCCCCGCTGTCTCCCGCTTTGTCCCACAATGTGTCCCACTGTGTCCCCCGTTGTGTCCTCGCTGT
>NW_012288119.1:0-2214 GCF_000151885.1 Dipodomys ordii
CCCCGGTGAGGCCTCGCTGTGTCCCCGCTGTGTCCCGCTGTGTCCTCCCTGTGTCCCTCGGTGTGTCCCGCTGTGTCCCCCGCTTTGTCTACTGCTGTGTCCATGTAGTGTCCCACTGTATCCTGCTGTGCAATCACTGTTTCCCACGCTGTGTTCCGCTGTGTCCTTGCTGTGTCCCCCGCTGTGTCCCTTTGTGTCCCCAGCTGTGTAACCCGCTGTGTAACGCTGTGTCCCCGCTGTATCGATGCTGTGTCCCACTGGGTCCCGCTGTGTCCTCGTTGTGTTCCGAGTTGTGTCCCGCTCAGTCCCCTGCTGTGTCCCCCACTGTGTCCTGCTGTATCCCCCGCTGTGTCCCGCTGTGTCCCTTGGTGTGTCCCGGCTGTGTCACTGCTGTGTCCCCGCTGTGTCCGGCTGTGTCCCGCTGTGTCCTCACTGTGTCCCACGCTGTGTTCTGCTGTGTCCTCACTGTGTCCCCCGATGTCTCCCTTTGTGTGCCCAACTGTGTACCCCGCTGTGTCCCGCTGTGTCCCTGCTGTATCGACGCTGTGTCCGCTAGGTCCCGCTGTGTCCTAGCTGTGTTCCCAGCTGTGTCCCACTGTGTACCCCTCTGTGTCCCCCTCTGTGTCCCGCTGTGTCCCCCGCTGTATCCCGCTGTGTCCCACTGTGTCCCGCTGTGTCCCGCTGTGTCCCGCTGTGTCCTCGCTGTGTCCCCCTCTATCTCCTGCTCTGTCCCCCCGCTGTGTCTCACGCTTTGCCCCGCTGTGTCCCACTGTGTCCCGTTGTGTCCAGCTGTGTTCGCCACTGTGTCCCTTTGTGTCCCCAGCTGTGTAACCCGCTGTGTAACGCTGTGTCCCCGCAGTATCGATGCTGTGTCCCCCTGGGTCACGCTGTGTCCTGGCTGTGTTCCCAGTTGTGTCCCGCTCTGACCCCCACTGTTTCCCCCGCTGTGTCTTGCTGTGTCCCCAGCTGTGTCCCGTTGTGTCCCGCTGTGTCCCCCGCTGTGTCCCTACTGTGTCCCTGCTGGGTCCCCACTGTATCCCACTGTGTCCCGCTGTGTCCTCGCTGTGTCGCAGGCTGTGTTCCGCTGTGTCCTCGCTGTGTCCCCTGCTGTGTCCCGTTGTGTCCCCAGCTGTGTACCCTGCTGTGTCCTGCTGTGTCCCCGCTGTATCGACGCTGTGTGCCGCTGTGTCCCGCTGTGTCCTCGCTGTGTCCCCCGCTGTGTCCCACTGTGTCCCCCGCTCTGTACCGCTGTGTCTACTGCTGTGTCACGGCTTTTTCCCGCTGTGTCCTCGCTGTGTCCCACGCTGTGTTCTGCTGTGTCCTCGCTGTGTCCCCCGATGTGTCCCTTTGTGTCCCCAGCTGTGTACCCCGCTGTGTCCTGCTGTGTCCCCGCTGTATCGACGCTGTGTCCCGCTGGGTCCCACTGGGTCCTCACTGTGTTCCCCGTTGTGTCCCGCTGTGTACACCGCTGTGTCCCCCGCTGTGTCCTGCTGTGCCCCCCAATGTGTCCCGTTGTGTCCCGGTGTCCCCCGCTGTGTCCCGCTGTGTCCCCCGCAGTGTTCCCGCTGTGTCCCCGCTGTTTCGATGCTGTGCCTCGCTGTGTCCCCAGTTGTGTCCCGCTTTGTCTACTGCTGTGTCCCTGCTGTGTCCCGCTGGGTCCTGCTGTGTACCCCTCTGTCTCCCCCTCTGTGTCTGGCTGTGTCCCCCGCTGTGTCCCGCTGTGTCCCGCTGTGTCCCGCTGTGTACTGCTGTGTCCGCTGCTGAGTCTCGATGTGTCCCTGCTGTGTCCCGCTGTGTACTGCTGTGTCCCCCACTGAGTCCCGCTGTGTCCCCGCTCTGTAACGCTGTGTCCCACCAGTGTCCCCCGCTGTGTCTGGCTGTGTCCCGCTGTGCCCCCGCTGTGTCCCCGCTGTGTCCCGCTGTGTCCCCCGCTGTGTCCCGCTGTGTCCACAGTTATGTCTCCATTGTGTCCCACTGTTTCCCCCACTATGTCCCGCTGTGTCCTCGCTCTGTCCCCCGCTGTGTTCTGCTGTGTCCTCGCTGTGTCCCCCACTGTGTCCCGCTGTGTCCCGCTGTGTCCCTGCTGGGACCCGCTGTGTCCTGCTGTGTCCCTGCTGTGTCCCGCTGTGTCCTGCTGTGTACCCCATGTGTCCAGCTTTGTTCCCGCTGTGTCTCGCTGTGTCCCAACGCTGTGTTCTGCTGTGTCCTGCTGTG
>NW_012288120.1:0-3997 GCF_000151885.1 Dipodomys ordii
GGTTCCCCGCTGTGTCCCCGCTGTGTACACCGCTGTGTCCCATTTGTGTGCCGCGCTGTTTCCCCGCAGTATCCCCCGCTGTGTCCCGCTTTGTCCCCAGCTGTTTCCCGCTGAGTAGGGATGTGTCTGCAGCTGTGTCCCTGCTGTTTTGCCGCTGTGTCCCGCTGTGACCACCTTTGTCTTACTGTGTCTCCCCCTGAGTCCACACTGTTTCGACGCTGGGTCCCGCTGTGTCCTCGATATGTCCCCCTCTTTGTCCTCGCTGTGTCCCGCTGTGTCCCGCTTTGTCCCCCGCTGTGTCCCCCGGTGAGTCCCAGCTGTGTCCCCGCTGTGTCCCGCTGTGTCATCCCTGTGTCCCCCGCTGTATCCCGCTGTGTCCCCCGCTGTGTACTGCTGTTTCCCCCGCTGAGTCCCACTGTGTCCCCCCCGTGTCCCAATGTGTCCTCGCTGTGTCCCCCGCTGTGTCCCGCTGTGTCCCCTCTGTGTCCCATGTGTGTCCTGTTGTCTCCCGCTGTGTCCCCCACTGTGTCCCCCGATGTGTCCCGCTGTGTCCCCCTCTGTGTCCCGCTGTGTGCACTGCTGTGTCCCCACTGTGTCCCGCTGTGTCCCCCGCTGTCCCTCGCTGTGTCCCGCTGTGTCCTCGCTGTGTCCCCCGTTGTGTCCCGGCTGTGTCCCGCTGTGTCCCGCTGTGTCCCTGCTGTGTGCTCACCTTGTCCCGCTGTGTACCCCGCTGTGTCCAGCTCTGTCCCCACTATGTCACGCTGTGTCCTACATCTGTCCCCTGCTGTGTCCCCTGCTGTGTCCCGCTGTGTCCCGCTGTGTCCCGTGGTGTCCCGCTTTGTCCCCTGCTGTGTCCCCCTCTGTGTCTCCCGGTGAGTCCCCTCTGTGTCCTGCTGTGTCCTCCCTGTGTCCCCCGCTGTGTCCCGCTGTGTCCTCACTGTGTCCCCCGATGTGTCCCTTTGTGTCCACAGGTGTGTACCCGCTGTGTCCCGCTGTGTCCCCGCTGTATCGACGCTGTGTCCCGCTGTGTCCTCGCTGTGTTTTCCGCTGTGTCTCGCTGTGTACCCCTCTGTGTCCCCTTCTGTGTCCCGCTGTGTCCCTTTCTGTGTCCCGCTGTGAACTGCTGTGTCCCCCACTGTGTCCCGCTGTGTCCCACTGGGTCCACCGCTTGTCCCGCTGTGTCTACTGCTGTGTCACTGCTGTGTCCCGCTGTGTTCTGCTGTGTCCCGCTGTGTCCCACTGTACCTTCGCTGTGTCCCACGCTGTGTTCGGCTGTGTCCTCGCTATGTCCCCCGGTGTGTCCCTTGGTGTCCCCAGCTGTGTAACCCGCTGTGTCCCTCTGTGTCCCCACTGTGTCCTTGCTGTATTCCCCGTTGTGTCCCGCTGTGTACACCTCTGCGTACCCCTCTGTGTCTCCCGCTGTGTCCCACTGTGTCCCGCTTTGTACTGCTGTGTCCCCCGCTTTGTCCTGCTGTGTCCCTCGCTGTGTCCCGCTGTGTCCTCGCTGTGTCCCTGCTGTGTACCGCTGTGTCCCCGCTGTGTCCCCGCTGTGTCCCGCTGTGTCCAGCTGTGTCCCTGCTGTGTCCAGCTGTGTCCCCGCTGTGTCCCTCCTTGTGTCCCGCTGTGTCCCGCTGTGTCCCTGCTGTGTCCCGCTGTGTCCCCGCTGTGTCCCCGCTGTGTCCCGCTCTGTCGCCCGCTCTCTCCGGCTGTGTCCCGCTTTGTACTGCTGTGTCCCCCGCTTTGTCCCGCTGTCTCCCTCGCTGTGTCCCGCTGTGTCACGCTGTGTCCCCCACTGTGTCCCGCTGTGACCCTGCTGTGTCACCGTTGTGTCCCGCCGTTTCCCCTGCTGTGTCTGGCTGTGTCCCGCTGTGTCCCCCGCTGTGTCCACCGCTGTGTCCCGCTGTGTCCCCCGCTGTGTCCCGCTGTGTCCACTGCTGTGTCCCCGTTATGTCCTGCTATGTCCTGCTGTGTCCTCGCTGTGTCCCTGTTGTGTCCCTTCTTGTGTCCCGCTGTGTCCCGCTGTGTCCCTGCTGTGTCCCGCTGTGTCCCCGCTGTGTCCCCGCTGTGTCCCGCTCTGTCGCCCGCTCTCTCCGGCTGTGTCCCGCTTTGTACTGCTGTGTCCCCCGCTTTGTCCCGCTGTCTCCCTCGCTGTGTCCCGCTGTGTCACGCTGTGTCCCCCACTGTGTCCCGCTGTGTCCCTGCTGTGTCCCCATTGTGTCCCGCCGTTTCCCCCGCTGTGTCTGGCTGTGTCCCGCTGTGTCCCCCGCTGTGTCCACCGCTGTGTCCCGCTGTGTCCCCCGCAGTGTCCCCCTGTGTCCACTGCTGTGTCCCCGTTATGTCCCGCTGTTTCCCTGCTATGTCCTGCTGTGTCCTCGCTGTGTCCCCGCTGTGTCCCGCTGTGTCCTGCTGTAACCCCCACTGTGTCCTCCGCTGTGTCCCCACTGTGTCCCCGCTCGGTCCCGTTGGGTCCGCTGCTGTGTCCTCGCTGTGTCCCACGCTTTGTCCCGCTGTGTTCCCGCAGTGTCCTCGCTGTGTCCCACTGTGTCCCGTGGTGTCCTACATTGTCCCCCGCTGTGTCCCCCGCTGAGTCCCCTCGGCGTACCCACTATGTCCCGCTGTGTCCTCGCTTTGTCCCCTGCTATCTACCGCTTTATCCCGCTCTCTGTCCTGCTGTGTCCCCGCTGTGTCCCCCGCGTTGTCCTCACTGTGTCCCTCTGTTTATCTCTGTGTCCCCCTCTGTGTCCCGCTGTGTCCCCAGCTGGGTCCAGCTGTGTCCCCCTCTGTGTCCCGCTGTGTCCCCGGCTGTGTTCCCCGCTGTGTCCCGCTCTGTCCCCCGCTTTGTCCCGCTGTGACCATTGCTGTGTCCCGCTCTGTCCCCCGCTGTGTCCCGCTGTGACCAATGCTGTGTCCCTGCTGTGTCCCCGTTGTGTCCCGCTGTGTCCCCGCTGTGTCCAGGCTGTGTCCCGCTGTGTCCTCCGCTGTGACCGCTGTGTCCGGCTGTGTCCCTGCTGTGTCCCCGCTGTGTCCCGCTGTGTCTCCCGCTTTGTCCCCGCTGTGTCCCGCTGTGTCCCGCTGTGTCCCCCTATGTTCCCGCTGTATCGACGCTGTGTCCCGCTGGGTCCCGCTGTGTCCTCGCTGTGTTCCCCGCTGTGTCCCGCTGGGTCCCCCGCTGTATACCCCGCTTTGTCCCGCAGTGTCCCTGGCTGTTTTCCCCTCTGTGTCCCCTGCTGTGTCCCGCTGTGTCCCCTGCTGTGTCCCGCTCTATCCAGCTGTGTTCCCGCTGTGTCCCGCTGTGTCCCGCTGTGTCCAGCTGTGTCCCTGGTGTGTTCTGCTGTGTCCCTTGCACTGTCCCCCACTGTGTCCTGCTGTGTCCCCTGCTGTGTCCCGTGCTGTGCCTCGCTGTGTCCCCCGCTGTGTCACGCTGTGTCCCCTGCTGTGTCCCGCGCTGTGTCGCGTTGTGTCTCCCTTTGTGTCCCATTGTGTCCACTGCTCTGTCCTGCTGTGTCCCCCGCTGTGTCCCTGCTGTGTCCCCGCTGTGTCCCAGCTGTGTCCCGCTGTGTCCTCCCTGTGTCCCCCGCTGTGTCCCGCTCTGTCTCCCGCTATGTCCCGCTGTGTACCCGCTGTGTCCCTCTGTGTCCTCCCTGTGTCCCTCACTGTGTTCTGCTCTGTCCTCCGCTGTGTCTCTCTGTGTCCCGCTGTGTCCCCTGCTGTATAGACTCTGTGTCCTGCTGGGTCCCGCTGGGTCCTCGCTGTGTTCCCTGCTGTGTCCCGCTGTTTCCCCCGCTGTTTCCCCCGCTGTGTCCCACGCTGTGTCCCCGCTGTATCCCCCGCTGTGTCCCGCTTTGTCTCCGCTCTGTCCCACTGTGTCCAGGTGTGTCTGCCATTGTGTCCGTTCTGTGTTGCCGCTGTGTCCCGCTGTGACCACCTTTGTCCCTCTGTGTCCCCCCCTGAGTTCTTCCGCTGTTTCCCCGCTGGGTCCCGCTGGGTTCCCCCGCTT
>NW_012288121.1:0-1710 GCF_000151885.1 Dipodomys ordii
CAGTCAGGCAACCCCACCTCCTCCCTCAAAAAAGTTGTACAGAGGATTAATGGTTTGTATTAATGAACATGATATGTAAATAAGACAGCAAAGCTAGAGTATCATTAATAGTTCATATGGAAAGCCGTCTTAAAATGTGATAGCCAATACTAAGATTTTACATTAGAGTATGATAAAAGAATTAGTAATACCTTTCAAAAAACATTGGTGAAGGACAATTTCAGAGTTGAAGTCACGTGGTATATAAAGAAAAAACTTCAAAAAGGCCCCACAATCGGACCCAAAAAAAAAAAATTTCTAAAATGTATTCTTGATGTTAAGTATGTACTTAATATCACTGTATCTGTATCCACACCCTCTTTCCCCCAGTAGGGTTTGAACTCTGGTCTTTATTCTTGATAAGCCGACACTCTACCACTTTAGTCACATCTCCAGCCCCTTTTATGCATTGGCTATTTTCCAGATAAAAGTCTTGGTTTATACCTGGGCTGTCCTAGCCACTCATGTTGTAGTCTTGTGAACTTTTAGGCCGGCCTGGCTTGGGACAGTGAACCTTGTACTTCTATCTCCAGTTCCCAAGTAGCTAAGATTTACTGGCTTGAGCCACTACACTGGAATCTATCAATCAATCTACCTACCTACTTACCTACCTTTTTTTCCCTTCCTTCCTTCCTTCCTTCTCTCTTCCTTGCTTTTCTTCCTTTCTTTCTTTCTTCTGTTCTTCCTTTCTTTTCTTTCTCTCTCTGGCTGGTCCCGGGACTTACACTTGGCTTGGTACTGTCCCTGGCAGGCTCAAGTCAAGGCTGGCTCTCTACCACTTGAGCCGCAATACCTCTTCTGGCTTTTTCTGAGTAGTTTATTAGAGATAGAGTCTCAGACTTTCCTGGCTTAGAACAACAATCCTCAGATATCAGCCTCCTGAATTGCTAGGATTACAGGTGTGAGCCCCCAGTAGCCAGCTTTTTTGTTGGTGGTGGTCATGGGGTCTGGGTGCTGTCCCTCAGCTCTTCAGCTCAAGGCTAGCACTCTACCACTTGAGCCACAGTGCCACTTCTGGCTTTTTCTGTTTATGTGGTACTGAGGAATCGAACCCAGGGCCTCATGAATGCGAGGCAAGCACTCTACCACTAAGCCACCTTTCCAGCCCTAGTAGCCAGCTTATTGACTAATAGTTTTATATTGAAATTAATTTTAGCTGGGCTCTGATGCCTCACACCTGTAATCCTCAGGAGGCTAAGAGCTGAGGATTGCAGATCAAAGCCAGCCCAGGCAGGAAGAACTTTTTTTGTTGTTGTTGGTTGTGGGGCTTGAACTCTGGGTTTGGGCTCTGTCTCTGAGCTTTTCAGCTTAAGGATAGCACTCTACCACTTGTACCACAACACCACTTCCGGTTTTTTTGTGGTTTATTGGAGATAAGAGTCTCGTGGACTTTCCTTCCTTGGGCCACCAGCCTGCCATGAGGCAGTACCAGAAGTGGAACTGTGGCTCAAGTGGTAGAATACTAGCCTTGAGCAAAAGAAGCTCGGGGACAGTGCCCAGATCCAGAGTTCAAACCCCAGGACTGGCAAAAAAGAAGGAAAATTTATGGAAAGTAATTTTGATGAAAATGAAAGTAATGAAGATGTCATCCAGATTTTCCAAGAGGAAATAATTCCTTTCTGAACTGCTTAAAAATATTCTAGCTAGGTATGGTATATACTTATAATCCCT
>NW_012288122.1:0-2101 GCF_000151885.1 Dipodomys ordii
CTGTGTCCCCGCTGTGTAACGCTGTGTCCCCCTTTGTGTCCCTCTGTCCTACGCTGTGTCCCTGCTGTTTCCTTTTGTGTCCCGCTGTGTCCTGCTGTGTACCCCGCAGTGTCCTGCTGTGTCGCCCAATGTGTCCCGCTGTGTCCCCCTGTGTCCCTACTGTGTCCCGCTGTGTCCCCGCTGTGTCCCCTGCTGTGTCCCACTGTGTCCTAGGATGTGTCCCCCGCTGTGTCCCGCTCTTTCACGCTGTGTCCTGCTGTGTCCTTGCTGTGTCCCCATTTGTGTCCCGCTGTGTCCTCGCTGGGTCCCCCGCTGTGTCCCGCTGTGTCCCCATGTATCACGCTGTGTCCTCGCTGTATATCCCTCTGTGTCACGCTGTGTCCTTGCTGTGTTCCCCACTGTGTCCCCGCTGTGACCAGATGTGTCCCTGCTGTGTCCCCGTTGTTCCCCGGTTTGTCCCCACTGTCCCCCGCTGTTTCCCTCGCTGTGTACTTCTGTGTCCCACTCTGTCCTCGCTTTGTCCCTGCAATGTGCCGCTGTGTCCCCGCTGTGTCCCTGCTGTGTTCCACTCTCTCCCGCTATGTGCGGCTCTGTGTCCCCTGCTGTGTCCCCCGCTGTGTCCCGTTGTATCCCGGTGTGTCCCGCTTTGTCCCCCGCTGTGTCCCGTTGTTTCCCACTGTGCCCCTGCTGTGTCCCCGCTGTGTCCCGCTGTGTACCCCGCTGTGTCCCATTGTGTCCCGCTGTGTGCCCCCTTTGTTGCCCTCTGTGTCCTGCTGTGTCCCCTGCTGTGTCCCCGCTGTGCCCCGCTCTGTCCCCGCGGTGTAACGCTTTGTCCCCCTTTGTGTCCCTCTGTGTCCCCCGCTGTGTCCCTGTTGTGACCCGATGTGTCCCTGCTGTGTCCCCTGCTGTGTCGCGCTGTGTCCCGCTGTGTCCCCGGCTGTGTCCCACGCTGTGTCCCGCTCTTTCCCGCCGTGTCCCGCTGTGTCCTTGCTGTGTCCCCATTTGTGTCCCGCTGTGTCCTCTCTGTGTCCCCCGCTGTGTCCCGCTGTGTCCCCATGTGTCACGTTGTGTCCTCTCTGAGTATCCCTCTGTGTCCCGCTGTGTCCTCACTGTGTCCCACACTCTGTCCCCGCTGTGCCCCGCTCTGTCCCCGCGGTGTAACGCTTTGTCCCCCTTTGTGTCCCTCTGTGTCCCCTGCTGTGTCCCTGTTGTGACCCGATGTGTCCCTGCTGTGTCCCCCGCTGTGTCGCGCTGTGTCCCGCTGTGTCCCCGGCTGTGTCCCCCGCTGTGTCCCGCTCTTTCCCGCTGTGTCCCGCTGTGTCCTTGCTGTGTCCCCATTTGTGTTCCCCTGTGTCTTCTCTGTGTCCTCCGCTGTGTCCCGCTGTGTCCCCATGTGTCACGTTGTGTCCTCTCTGAGTATCCCTCTGTATCCCTCTGTGTCCTCACTGTGTCCCACACTCTGTCCCCGCTGTGACCCGCTCTGTCCCTGCTGTGTCCCTGCTGTGTCCCGCTGTGTCCCGCTGTGTTCCCGATGTCCCCCGCTGTGTCCCGTTGTGTCCCCGCTGTCTGCATGTGTGTCCCCGCTGTCCCCCGCTGTGTCCCCCGTTGTGTCCTGCTGTGTCCTCGCTGTGTCCCCAGCTGTGTCCCGCTGTGTCCTCCTCTGTGTCCCCCACTGTGTCCGGCTGTTTCCCCCGCTGTGTCCCGCTGTGTCCCGCTGTGTCCCCGCTGTCCGCCAGTGAGTCACCTCTGTCCCCCGCTATGTCCTCCGCTGTGTCCCGCTGTGTCCTCGCTGTGTCTCACTGTGTCCCCGCTTTAGTCTCCACAGTGTACCGATGTGTCCCTGGTGTGTCCTCACCGTGTAACCGCTGAGTCCCTCTGTGTCCCCGATGTGTCACACTGTGTCCCCCGCTGTGAAACCGATGTGTCACCGCTGAGTCCCTGCTGTGTCCTGCTTCTGTCCCCGCCTGAGACCCGCTGTGACACGCTGGGCCCCAACTGAGTCCCCAATGAATATCGCTGTCATCCTCTGATGAGCCCCGCTAATCCTGATGTGTCTCCGACTATGACATGCTGAGACCTCCCTAGGTCCCCCGCTGTTTCA
>NW_012288123.1:0-14254 GCF_000151885.1 Dipodomys ordii
GCTGTGTCCCCGCTGTGTCCTAGCTGTGTCCCGCTGTGTCCCCATTGTTCCCCGGTTTGTCCCCACTTTCCCCCGCTGTGTCCCTCGCTGTGTACCTCTGTGTTCCGCTCTGTCCTCGCTTTGTCCCCGCTTTGTCCCTCTGTGTCCCTGCTGTGTCCGTGCTGTGTTCCACTCTCTCCCGCTGTGTGCAGCTCTGTGTCCTCTGCTGTATCCCCCGCTGTGTGCAGCTCTGTGTCCCCCGCTGTTTCCATCGCTGTGTCCCCCTATATCCCGGTTTGTCCCGCATTGTCCCCCGTTGTGTCCCACTCTTTCCCACTGTGCCCCTGCAGTTTCCCTGGTGTGTCCCGCTGTGTAACCCGCTGTGTCCCACTGTGTCCCGCTGTGTGCCCCCTTTGTTCCCCTCTGTGTCCTGCTGTGTCCCCTGCTGTGTCCCCTCTGTGTCCCGCTGTGTCCCCACTGTGTCCCTCAGTGTCCCCGCTGTGTCCCCTGCTGTGTCCCGCTGTGTTCCCGGCCGTGTCCCGCTGTGTCCCCGGCTGTGTCCCTAGCTGTGTCCCACTCTTTCACGCTGTGTCCTTGCTGTGTCCCCATTTGTGTCCAGCTGTGTCTTCTCTGTGTCCCCCGCTGTGTCCCGCTGTGTCCCCATGTGTCACGCTGTGTCCTCTCTGTGTATCCCTCTGTGTCCCGCTGTGTCCTCGCTGTGTCCCCCACTGTGTCCAGGCTGTGACCCGCTGTGTCCCACTGTGTCCCCAATGTCCACCGCTGTGTCCCCGATGTCCACCGCTGTGTCCCGTTGTGTCCACGTTCTCCGCATGTGTGTCCCCGCTGTCCCCCGCTGTGTCCCCACTGTGTCCCTCACTGTCCTCGCTGTGTCCCCGCTGTGTCCCACTGTATCTCCCACTGTGTCCCCCACTGTGTCCCACTGTGTCCCCTGCTGTGTCCCGCTGTGTTCCGCTGTGTCCCCGCTGTCCGCTGGTGTGTCACCGCTGTCCCCCACTGTAGCCCACGCTGTGTCCCGCTGTGTCCTCGCTGTGTCTCACTGTGTCCCTGCTGTATCTCCGCTGTGTCCCGCTGTGTCTCTGCTGGGTCCTCGCTGTGTAACCGCTGAGTCCCTCTGTGTCCCCGCTGTGTCCCACTGTGTCCCCCGCTGTGTCCCCGCTGTGTCCCCGCAGTGTCCCCCGCTGTGTCCCCCACTATTTCTCCGCTGTGACCCGCTGTGTCCATGCTGTGTCCCCCGCTGTGTCCCGCTGTGTCCCGCTGTGTGTCCCGCTGTGTTCCCCTCTGTGTCCCGCTGTGTTACCCGCTGTGTGCCTGCTCTCCCCCGGTGTGTCCCTCGCTGTGTCCCGCTGTGTCCTGCTGTGTCCCCGCTGTGGGCCCCTGTGGCCCGCTGTGTACCCCTGTGTATTGCTGTGTACCGGCTGTGTCCCACTGTGTACCGATGTGTCCCCGCTGTGTCCCCCGCTCTGTCCCCTCTTTGTCCCGCTGTGTCTTCGCTGTGTCCCGCTGTGTCCTCGCTGTGTCCGGCTGTGTCCCCGCTGTCCCCCGCTGTGTCCCCGGCTGTGTCCCCGCTGTGTCCAGCTGTGTCCCGATTTGTCCCGCTGTGTCCCGCTGTGTCCCCGCTTTCTCCCCTGCTTTGTCCCCTCTGTGTCCCGCTGTGTCCCGCTGTGACCCCCGCTTTGTCCCGCTGTGTCCTCTGCTGTGTCCCCCGCTATGTCCCGCTGTGTCCTCGCTGTGTCCCCCGCTCTGTCCCGCTGTGTCCCCCACTGTGTCCCCCACTGTGTCCCGCTGTGTCCCCCGCTGTGTCCCGCTGTGTCCCGCTGTGTCCCCGCTGTCCGCCGGTGTGTCACCGCTGTCCCCCGCTGTAGCCCACGCTGTGTCCCACTGTGTCCTCGCTGGGTGTCACTTTGTCCCTGCTGTGTCTCCGCTGTGTCCCGCTGTGTCCCTGGTGTGTCCTCATTGTGTAACCGCTGAGTCCCTCTGTGTCCCCGCTGTGTCCCACTGTGTCCCCCGATGTGTCCCCGCTGTGTCCCCGCAGTATCCTCCTGTGTCCGGCTGTGTCCTCGCTGTGTCCTTCTGTATCCCGCTGTGTCCCCCGCTGTGTCCCCCACTATTTCCCCGCTGTGACCCGCTGTGTCCATGCTGTGTCCCCCGCTGTGTCCCGAAGTGTCCCGCTGTGTGTCCCGCTGTGTTCCCTGCTGTGTCCCGCTGTGTCCCGCTGTGTCCTGCTGTGTCCCGCTGTGTGCCTGCTCTCCCCCTGTGTGTCCCCCGCTGTGTCCCGCTGTTTCCTGCTGTGTCTGCCTCTATGTCCCACGCTGTGTCCCGCTGAGTCCCGCTGTATCCCCGCTGTGTCCAAGTTGTGTCCCGCTGTGTCGCGGGTGTGTCCTCACTGTGTAATCTCTATGTCCCTCTGTGTCCCCGCTGTGTCCCGCAGTGTCCCCCTATGTCCCCGCTGTGTCCTTGCTTTGTCCTTCTGTATCCCGCTGTGTCCCCCGCTGTGTCCCCCACTATTTCCCCGCTGCGAAACGCTGTGTCCCGTAGTGTCCCTGCTGTGTCCTCGCTGTATCCCCAGCTGTGTCCCACTGTGTCTCCCGCTGTGTCCCCGCTGTGTCCTCCTGTGTCCCGCTGTGTCCTCGCTGTGTCCTTCTGTATCCCGCTGTGTCCCCCGATGTGTCCCCAACTATTTCCCCGCTGTGACCCGCTGTGTCCATGATATGTCCCCCGCTGTGTCCCGCTGTGTCCCCGCTGTGTAACGCTATGTCCCCTTTGTGTCCCGCTCTATCCCCTGCTGTGTCTTCGCTGTGTCCCCCTGTGTCCTGCTGTGTCCCCTGCTGTGTCCCCCACTGTGTCCCGCTGTATACCGCTGTGGCCTTGCTATGTCCCCTGCTGTGTCCACGCTGTGTCCGCTGTGTACCCCGCTGTGTCCCACTGTGTCCCGCTTTGTGCCCCCTTTGTTCCACTCTGTGTCCTGCTGTGTCCCCTGCTGTGTCCCCGCGGTGTCCCACTGTGTCCCCGCTGTGTAACGCTGTGTCCCCCTTTGTGTCCCGCTGTGTCCCCCGCTGTGTCCCTGCTGTGTCCTTTTGTGTCCCGCTGTGTACCCCACAGTGTCCTGCTGTGTCGCCCGATGTGTCCCGCTGTGTCCCGCTGTGTCCCGCTGTGACCCCGCTGTGTACCTCTGTGTCCCGCTCTGTCCTCGCTTTGTCCCCGCGATGTGCCGCTGTGTCCCTGCTGTGTCCCTGCTGTGTTCCACTCTCTCCTGCTGTGTGTGGTTCTGTGTCCCCTGCTGTGTCCCCCGCTGTGTCCAGCTGTATCCCGGTGTGTCCCGCTTTGTCCCCTGCTGTGTCCCGCTGTTTCCCACTGTGCCCCTGCTGTGTCCCCGCTGTGTCCCGCATTGTACCCCGCTGTGTCCCACTGTGTCCCGCTGTGTGCCCCCTTTGTTCCCCTCTGTGTCCTGCTGTGTCCCCTGCTGTGTCCCCGCTGTGCCCCGCTGTGTCCCCGCGGTGTAACGCTGTGTCCCGCTTTGTGTCCCTCTGTGTCCCCCGCTGTGTCCCTGCTGTGTCCACATGTGTCACGCTGTGTCCTCACTGTGTATCCCTCTGTGTCCCACAGTGTCCTTGCTGTGTCCCCCACTGTGTCCCTGCTGTGACCCGATGTGTCCCTGCTCTGTCCCCCGCTGTGTCCCGCTGTGTCCCGCTGTGTCCCCCGCTGTGTCCCCCGCTGTGTCCCGCTCTTTCCCGCTGTGTCACGCTGTGTCCTTGCTGTGTCCCCATTTGTGTCCCACTGTGTCCTCTCTGTGTCCCCCGCTCTGTCCCGCTGTGTCCCCATGTGTCATGCTGTGTCCTCTCTGAGTATCCCTCTGTGTCCCGCTGTGTCCTCACTGTGTCCCACACTCTGTCCCCGCTGTGACCCGCTGTGTCCCTGCTGTGTCCCTGCTGTGTCCCGCTGTGTCCCGCTGTGTCCCCGATGTCCCCCGCTGTGTCCCGTTGTGTCCCCGCTGTCTGCATGTGTGTCCCCGCTCTCCCCCGCTGTGTCCTCCGCTGTGTCCCCCACTGTGTCCGGCTGTGTCCCCCGCTGTGTCCCGCTGTGTCCCGCTGTGTCCCCTCTGTCCGCCGGTGCGTCACCGCTGTCCCCGCTTTGTCCTCCGCTGTGTCCCGCTGTGTCCTCGCTGTGTCTCACTGTGTCCCCGCTGTGTCCCCGCTGTGTCCCGCTGTGTCCCTGGTGTGTCCTCGCTGTGTAACCGCTGAGTCCCTCTGTGTCCCCGCTGTGTCCCACTGTGTCCCCCGCTGTGTCCCCGCTGTGTCCCCGCTGTGTCCCCGCTGTGTCCTGCTCTGTCCACGCTGTGTCCCGCTGTGTCCCGCTGTGTCCCCGCTGTGTCCCGATGTGTACCGCTGTCTGCCTCTGTGTGCCCCGCTGTGTCCTGTTGTGTCTCCCGCTGTGTCCTGCTGTGTCCTCGCTGTGTCCCCCGCTGTTTCCCGCTGTTTTCCCTGCTGTGTCACCCTCTGTGTCCTTTGATGTGTCCCCAGCTGAGTCCCGCTGTGTCCCCTGCTGTTTACTGCTGTGTCCCCCACTGTGTCCCCCGCTTTTCCCCGCTGTGTCCCCGCTCTGTCCCGCTGTGTCCCGCTGTGTCCCTCTGTGTCACCTCCTGTGTCCCCCTGTTTCTCCGCTGTTTCCCACTGTGAACCCCGCGCTGTCCTGCTGTGTCCCCGTTGTCCACCGGTGTGTCTCGCTGTGTCCCCGCTCTGTCCCCACTGTGTCCCCCGCTGTGTCCTCGCTGTGTCCCACTCTGTCCCCACTGTGTCCCTCTTTGTCCCGCTGTGTCTCCCTGCTGACCCCCTTTGTGTCCCATGCTGTGTTCCGCTGTGTCGCTGCTGTGTCCCGCTGTGTCCCCTCTGTGTGCCCGGTGTGTCCCGCTGTGTCCCCGCTGTGTCCCCGCTGTGTCCCCCACTGTGTCCCCGCTGTGTCCCACTCTGTTCCCACTGTGTCCCGCTTTGTCCCGCTGTGTCTCCCTGCTGTCCCCCTTTGTGTCCCCTGCTGTGTCCCGCTCTGAACCCCGCTGTGTCCGGTTGTGTTTCCCGCTGTGTCCCCGCTGTGTCTCCCTGCTGTCCCCCGCTGTGTCCCCTCTGTTTCCCGCTGTGTCCCTCTGTGTCCACGCTGTGTCCCCGTTGTTTCCCGCTGTGTCCTGCTTTGTCCGGCTGTGTCCCCACTGTCCCCCGCTGTGTCCCCTGCTGTGTCCCCGTTGTGTCCAGCTGTGTCCCGTTTTGTCCCGCTGTGTCCCGCTGTGTCCCCACTTTGTCCCCTGCTTTGTCCCCGCGGTGTCCCGCTGTGTCCCGCTGTGTCCCCCGCTGTGTCCCACTGTGTCCCCTGCTGTGTCCCCCGCTGTGTCCAGCTGTGTCCCGTTGTGTCCTTGCTGTGTCCCCGCTTTGTCCCGCTGTGTGCCTGCTCTCCCCCGGTGTGTCCCCCGCTGTGTCACGCTGTGTCCTGCTCTGTCCTGATGTGTACTGCTGTGTCTCCCTTCTGTCCCCAGCTGTGTCCCCACTGTGTGCCGCTGTGTCCCCGCTGTGTCCCCGCTGTGTTTCCCTGCTGTCCCCCGCTGTGTCCCCTCTGTGTCCCGCTGTGTCCCGCTGTGTCCTCGCTGTGTCCCCGCTGTTTCCCGCTGTGTCCTGCTGTGTCCGGCTGTGTCCCCGCTGTCTCCTGCTGTGTCCCCTGCTGTGTCCCCGCTGAGTCCAGCTGTGTCCCGTTTTGTCCCGCTGTGTCCCCACTTTGTCCCCTGCTTTGTCCCCGCTGTGTCCCGCTGTGTCCCGCTGTGTCCCCCGCTGTGTCCCACTCTGTCCCCTGCTGTGTCCCCCGCTGTGTCCAGCTGTGTCCCGTTGTGTCCTTGCTGTGTCCCCGCTTTGTCCTGCTGTGTCCCTCTGTGTCCCCGCTGTCCCCCGCCGTGTCCCCTGCTGTGTCCCCCGCTGTGTCCTGCTGTGTCCCAGCTGTGTCTCGGCTGTGTCCCGCTGTGTCCCCGCTGTGTCCCCGCTGTGTCCAACTGTGTCCCCGCTGTGTCCCGCTGTGTCCCCTGCTGTGTCCCCCGCTGTGTCCCGCTATGTCCCCGCTCTGTCCCCGCTGGGTCCCACTGTGTCCCGATGTGTCCCCGCTGTGTCCCCGCTGTGTCCCGCTGTGTCCCTGGTATGTCCTAACTGTGTAACCGCTAAGTCCCTCTGTGTCCCCGCAGTGTCCCACTTTGTCCCCCGCTGTTTCCCAGCTCTGTCCCGCTGTGTCCCGCTGTGTCCCCGCTGTGTCCCCGCTGTGTCTCCCTGCTGTCCCCAGCTGTGTCCCCACTGTGTTCCGCTGTATCCCCGCTGTGTCCTACTCTGTCCCCACTGTGTCCCGCTTTGTCCCGCTGTGTCCCCCGCTGTCCCCCGCTGTGTACCCTCCTGTGTCCCCGCTGTGTCCAGCTGTGTCCCGTTTTGTCCCGCTGTGTCCCGCTGTGTCTCCACTTTGTCCCCCGCTTTGTCCCGGCTGTGTCCCGCTGTGTCCCGCTGTGTCCCCCGCTGTGTCCCACTGTGTCCCCTGCTGTGTCCCCCGCTGTGTCCGACTGTGTCCCGTTGTGTTTGCTGTGTCCCCGCTTTGTCCCGCTGTGTGCCTGCTCTCCCCCGGTGTGTCGCCCGCTGTGTCCCGCTGTGTCCTGCTGTGTCCCGATGTGTACTGTTGTGTCTCCCTTCTGTCCCCAGCTGTGTCCCCACTGTGTTCCGCTGTGTCCCCGCTGTGTCCCCGCTGTGTTTCCCTGCTGTCCCCGCTGTGTCCCCTCTGTGTCCCGCTGTGTCCCGCTGTGTCCTCGCTGTGTCCCCGCTGTTTCCCGCTGTGTCCTGCTGTGTCCGGCTGTGTCCCCGCTGTCTCCCGCTGTGTCCCCTGCTGTGTCCCCGCTGTCCCCCGCTGTGTCACCTGCTGTGTCCCCGCTGTGTCCCGCTGTGTCCCGCTGTGTCCCCGCTGTGTTCCGATGTGTACCGCTGTGTCTGCCTCTGTGTACCCCACTGTGTCCTGCTGTGTCCCCCGCTGTGCCCTGCTGTGTCCTTGCTGTGTCCCCCGCTGTTTCCCTCTGTTTCCCCCGCTGTGTCACCCGCTGTGTCCCCAGCTGTGTCCGGCTGTGTCCCGCTGTGTTCCCCTGTGTCCCCCGCTGTGTCCCACTGTGTTCTTTGCTGTGTCCCCCGCTGAGTCCCGCGGTATCTCCCGCTGTTTACCTCTGTGTCCCCCACTTTGTCCTCAGTGTGCCCGCTGTGTCCCTGCTGTGTCCCTGGTGTGTCCTCGCAGTGTAACTGCTATGTCTCTCTGTCCCCGCTGTGTCCCACTGTGTCCCGCAGTGTCCCCCTATGTTCCCTCTGTGTCCTCGCTGTATCTCCTGCTGTGTCCCATTGTGTCCCGTGCTGTGTCCACGCTGTGTCCCCGCTGTGTCCTAGCTGTGTCCCGCTGTGTCTCCATAGTTCCCCGGTTTGTCCCCACTTTCCCCCGCTGTGTCCCTCGCTGTGTACCTCTGTGTCCCGCTCTGTCCTCGCTTTGTCCCCGCTATGTCCTGCTGTGTCCCTGCTGTGTCCGTGCTGTGTTCCACTCTCTCCCGCTGTGTGCAGCTCTGTGTCCCCCGCTGTGTGCAGCTCTGTGTCCCCCGCTGTTTCCATCGCTGTGTCCCCCTGTATCCCGGTTTGTCCCGCATTGTCCCCCGCTGTGTCCCACTCTTTCCCACTGTGCCCCTGCAGTTTCCCTGCTGTATCCCGCTGTGTAACCCGCTGTGTCCCACTGTGTCCTGCTGTGTGCCCCCTTTGTTCCCCTCTGTGTCCTGCTGTGTCCCCTACTGTGTCCCCTCTGTGTCCTGCTGTGTGCCTACTGTGTCCCGCTGTGTCCCCGCTGTGTCCCCTGTGTGTCCCGCTGTGTCCCCGGCTGTGTCCCGCTGTGTCCCCGGCTGTGTCCCCGGCTGTGTCCTGCTCTTTCCCGCTGTGTCCCGCTGTGTCCTTGCTGTGTCCCCATTTGTGTCTCGCTGTGTCCTCGCTGGGTCACCCGCTGTTTCCCGCTGTGTCCCCATGTGTCACGCTGTGTCCTCTCTGTGTATCCCTCTGTGTCCCGCTCTGTCCTCGCTGTGTCCCCCACTGTGTCCAGGCTGTGACCCTCTGTGTCCCGCTGTGTCCCCGATGTCCACCGCTGTGTCCCCGATGTCCACCGCTGTGTCCCGTTGTGTCCCCGCTGTCTGCATGTGTGTCCCCGCTGTCCCCCGCTGTGTCCCCGCTGTGTCCCTCAGTGTCCTCACTGTGTCCCCGCTGTGTCCCTCTGTGTCCCCCGCTGTGTCCCCCACTGTGTCCCACTGTGTCCCCTGCTGTGTCCCGCTGTGTCCCGCTGTGTTCCCGCTGTCCGCTGGTGTGTCACCGCTGTCCCCCTCTGTAGCCCACGCTGTGTCCCGCTGTGTCCTCGTTGTGTCTCACTGTGTCCCTGCTGTGTCTCCGCTGTGTCCCGCTGTGTCCCTGGTGTGTCCTCGCTGTGTAACCGCTGAGTCCCTCTGTGTCCCCGCTGTGTCCCACTGTGTCCCCCGCTGTGTCCCCACTGTGTCCCCGCTGTGTCCCCCGCTGTGTCCCCCAATATTTCCCCGTTGTGACCCACTGTGTCTATGCTGTGTCCCCCGCTGTGTCCCAGCTTTGTCCCGCTCTGTCCCAGGCTGTGTCCCGCTGTGTCCCCCGCTGTGTTCTGCTGTGTCGTTGCTGTGTCCCGCTGTGTCCCCGGTGTATCCCGCTGTGTCCCCGCTGTGTCGCCCGCTGTTTCCCCGCTGTGTCCCACTCTGTCCCCACTGTGTCCCGCTTTGTCCCGCTGTGTAACCCGCTGTGTCCCGCTGTGTGCCCCCTTTGTTCCCCTCTGTGTCCTGCTGTTTCCCCTGCTGTGTCCCCGCTGTGTCCAGCTGTGTACCCGCTGTGTAACGCTGGGTCCCCCTTTGTGTCCCGCTGTGTCCCCCGCTGTGTCCCCGCTGTGTCCCGCTGTGTCCCCCTGTGTCCTGCTGTGTCCCCTGCTATTTCCCGCTGTGTTCCCTTCTCTGTCCCTCTGTGTCCCCGCTGTGTCCCGCTGTGTCCCGCTGTGGCCTTGCTGTGTCCCCTGTTGTATCCCTCTGTGTCCTGCTTTGTCCTCGTTGTGTCCCCTGTTATATCCCGCTGTGTTCCCTGCTCTGTCCCGCTGTGTCCCCTCTGTGTCCCGCTGTGTCCCCCGCTATATCCTGCTCTGTCCCCCGCTGTGTCCTGCTGATTCCCTGCTGTATCCCCGATGTGTCCCACTGTGTACCCCGCTGTGTCCCGCTCTGTCCCGCTGTGTCCCCCGCTGTGTTCCCCTCTGTGTCCTGCTGTGTCCGGCTGTGTCCCACTGTGTACTCGCTGTGTCCCCGCTGTGTCCCGCTGTGTCCTCCCTGTGTCCCAGCTGTGTCCCGCTGTGTCCCAGTTGTTCCCCAGTTTGTCCCCACTGTCCCCCGCTTTGTCCCTCGCTGTGTACCTCTGTGTCCCGCTCTGACCCGCATTGTCCCCGCTGTGTCCCACTGTGTCCCCGCTGTGTCCCGATGTGTACTTCTGTGTCTGCCTCTGTGTACCCCGCTGTGTCCTGCTGTGTCCTCGCTGTGTCCCCAGCTGTTTCCCGCTGATTCCCCCGCTGTGTCACCGGCTGTGTCCTTTGATGTGTCCCCAGCTGAGTCCCGCTGTGTTCCCCGCTGTTTACCGCTGTGTCTCCTACTGTGTCCCCCGCTTTGTCCCCACTGTGTCCCCGCTCTGTCCCGCTGTGTCCCCTGCTGTGTCCCCTGCTGTGTCCCGCTGTGTCCCGCTGTGGCCTTGCTGTGTCCCCTGCTGTGTCTCTCTGTGGCCCGCTTTGTCCTCGTTGTGTCCCCTGCTATATCCCGCTGTGTTCCCCGCTCTGTCCCGCTGTGTCCCCGCTGTGTCCTGCTGTGTCCCCGGCTATATCCTGCTCTGTCCCAAGCTGTGTCCAGCTGTGTCCCTGCTGTATCCCCGATGTGTCCCACTGTGTACCCCGCTGTGTCCCGCTCTGTCCCACTGTGTCCCCCGCTGTGTTCCCCTCTGGGTCTTGCTGTGTCCGGCTGTGTCCCGCTGTGTACTCGCTGTGTCCCCGCTGTGTCCTGCTGTGTCCTCGCTGTGTCCCAGCTGTGTCCCGCTGTGTCTCTCGCTGTGTACCTCTGTGTCCCGCTCTGTCCCCGCTTTGTCCCCGCGATGTCCCGCTGTGTCCCCGCTGTGTCCTGCTGTGTCCCGCTGTGTCCCTGCTGTGTCCCGATGTGTACCACTGTGTCTGCCTCTGTATACCTCGCTGTGTCCTGCTGTGTCCTCGCTGTGTCCCCCGCTGTTTCCCGCTGTTTCCCCCGCTGTGTCACCCGCTGTGTCCTTTGATGTGTCCACAGCTGAGTCCCGCTGTGTCCCCCGCTGTTTACCACTGTGTCCCCCGCTTTGTCCCCGCTTTGTCCCCGCTCTGTCCCACTGTGTCCCCCTGTGTCCCTCTGTGTCCCCGCTGTTTCCCACTGTGACCCCAGCGCTGTCCTGCTGTGTCCCCGATGTCCACCGGTGTGTCCCCTCTGTCCCCCGCTGTGTCCCGCTGGGTCCCGATGTGTCCCATTGTGTCGCTGCTTTGTCACTGCTGTTTCACGCTGTGTCCCGCTGTGTCCTCGCTGTGTCCCGCTCTGTCCCAGGCTGTGTCCTGCTGTGTCCCCCGCTGTGTTCCGCTGTGTCGCTGCTGTGTTCTGCTGTGTCCCCGCTGTGTCCCCGGTGTGTCCCACTGTGTCCCGGCTGTGTCCCCTGCTGTGTCCCCCGCTGTATTCCGCGTATCCCGCTGTCTCCCGCTTTGTCTCCCGCTGTGTCCCGCTCTTTCCCACTGTGCCCTTGCTGTGTCCCCGCTGTGTCCCGCTGTGTACCCCGCTGTGTCCCACTGTGTCCCGCCTTGTGCCCCCTTTGTTCCCCTCTGTGTCCTGCTGTGTCCCCTGCTGTGTCCCCGCTGTGTCCCGCTGTGTCCCCGCTGTGTAACGCTGTGTCCCCCTTTGTGTCCCGCTGTGTCCCCCGCTGTGTCCCTGCTGTGTCCCTTTATGTCCCGCTGTGTCCCGGTTTGTACCCCGCAGTGTCCTGCTGTGTCGCCCGATGTGTCCCGCTGTGTCCCGCTGTGTCCCCACTGTGTCCCGCTGTGTCCCCGCTGTGTCTCCTGCTGTGACCCGCTGTGTCCCCGGCTGTGTCCCCGGCTGTGTCCCGCTCTTTCAAGCTTTGTCCTGCTGTGTCCTTGATGTGTCCCCATTCATGTCCCTCTGTGTCCTCGCAGGGTACCCCGCTGGATCCCGCTGTGTCCCCATGTGTCACGCTGTGTCCTCGCTGTGTATCCATCTGTGTCCCGCTGTTTCCTTGCTGTGTCCCCCACTGTGTCCCCGCTGTGACCCGATGTGTCCCTACTGTGTCCCCCGCTGTGTCCCTGCTGTGTCCATTTGTGTCCCGCTGTGTCCCGCTGTGTACCCACTGTGTCCCGCTTTGTCCCCGCTGTGTCCCCTGCTGTGTCCCACTGTGTCCCCGGCTGTGTCCCCGGCTGTTTCCTGCTCTTTCACGCTGTGTCCTGCTGTGTCCTTACTGTGTCCCTATTTGTGTCCCGCTTTGTCCTCGCTGGGTCCCCCGCTGGGTCCCGCTGGGTCCCCATGTGTCACGCTGTGTCCTCGCTGTGTATCCCTCTGTGTCCCGCTGTGTCCTTGCTGTGTCCCCCACTGTGTCCCCGCTGTGACCCGATGTGTCACTGCTGTGTCCCCCGCTGTGTCCCGCTGTGTCCCGCTGTGGCCTTGCTGTGTCCCCTGCTGTGACCTCTCTGTCCCGCTTTGTCCTCGTTGTGTCCCCTGCTATATCCCGCTGTGTTCCCCGCTCTGTCCTGCTGTGTCCCCGCTGTGTCCCGCTGTGTCCCCTGCTATATCCTGCTCTGTCCCCCGCTGTGTCCCGCTGTGTCCCTGCTGTATCCCCGATGGGTCCCACTGTGTACCCCCTGTGTCCCGCTGTGTCCCGCTGTGTCCCCCGCTGTGTTCCCCTCTGTGTCCTGCTGTGTCCAGCTGTGTCCTGCTGTGTACTCGCTGTGTCCGCGCTGTGTCCCGCTGTGTCCTCGCTGTGTCCCAGCTGTGTCCCGCTGTGTCCCCGTTGTTCCCCGGTTTGTCCCCACTGTCCCCCGCTGTGTCCCTCGCTGTGTATCTCTGTGTCCCACTCTGTCCTCGCTTTGTCCCCGCGATGTCCCTCTGTGTCCCCGCTGTGTCCCCGCTGTGTTCCACTCTCTCCCGCTGTGTGCGGCTCTATGTCCCCTGCTGTGTCCCCCGCTGTGTCCCGCTGTATCCCGGTGTGTCCCGCTTTGTCCCCCGCTGTGTCCCGCTGTTTCCCACTGTGCCCCTGCTGTGTCCCCGCTGTGTCCTGCTGTGTACCCCGCTGTGTCCCACTGTGTCCCGCTGTGTGCCCCCTTTGTTCCCCTCTGTGTCCTGCTGTGTCCCCTGCTGTGTCCCCGCTGTGTCCCGCTGTGTCCCCGCTGTGTAATGCTGTGTCCCCATTTGTGTCCGTTGTGTCCCCATCTGTGTCCCTACTGTGTCCCTTTGTGTCCCCTGCTGTGTCCCGCTGTGTACCCCGCAGTGTCCTGGTGTGTCGCCTGATTTGTCCCGCTGTGTCCCGCTGTGTCCCCACTGTGTCCTGCTGTGTCCCCGCTGTGTCCCCTGCTGTGTCCCCCGCTGTGTCCCGCTCTTTCATGCTGTTTCCTGCTGTGTCCTTGATGTGTCCCCATTTGTGTCCCGCTGTGTCCCCACTGTGTCCCTCTGTGTCCCTGCTGTGTCCCCTGCTGTGTACCGCTGTGTCCCCGGCTGTGTCCCCCGCTCTGTCCCGCTCTTTCAGGCTGTGTCCTGCTGTGTCCTTGCTGTGTCCCCATTTGTGTCCCGCTGTGTCCTCGCTGGGTCCCCCGCTGGGTCCCGCTGGGTCCCCATGTGTCACGCTGTGTCCGCGCTGTGTATCCCTCTGTGTCCCGCTGTGTCCTTGCTGTGTCCCCCACTGTGTCCGCGATGTGTCCCGCTGTGTCCCACTGTGTCCCCACTGTTTCCCGCTGTGTCCCCGCTCTGTCCCCTACTGTGTTCCGCTGTGTCCACGGCTGTGTCCCCTGCTGTGTCCCGCTCTTTCACCCTGTGTCCTGCTGTGTCCTTGCTGTGTCCCCATTTGTGTTCCGCTGTGTCCTCGCTGGGTCACCCGCTGGGTTCCGCTGTGTCCCCATGTGTCACGCTGTGTCCTCGCTGTGTATTCCTCTGTGTCCCGCTGTGTCCTTGCTGTGTACCCCACTGTGTCCCCGCTGTTCCCCGATTTGTCCCTGCTGTGTCCCCCTCTGTGTCCCGCTGTGTCCCGCTGTGTCCCCGGCTGTGTCCCCCGCTGTGTCCTCTCTTTCCCGCTGTGTCCCGCTGTGTCCTTGCTGTGTCACCAATTTGTTTCCCGCTGTGTCCTCTCTGTGTCCCCCGCTGTTTCCCGCTGTGTCCCCATGTGTCACGCTGCGTCCTCTCTGTGTATCCCTCTGTGTCCCACTGTGTCCTCGCTGTGTCTCACACTGTGTCCCCGCTGTGACCCGCTGTGTCCCTGCTGTGTCCCGCTATGTCCCGCTGTGTCGCCGATGTCCTCCGCTGTGTCCCGTTGTGTCCCCGCTGTCTGCAGTTGTGTCCCCGCTGTCCCCCTCTGTGTTCCCCGCTCTGACCTTCTGTGTCCTCGCTGGGTCCCCCGCTGGGTCCCGCTGTGTCCTCGCTGTGTCCCGCTGTGTCCCCCGCTGTGTCCCCCACTGTGTCCCGCTGTATCCCCCGCTGTGTCCCGCTGTGTCCCGCTGTGTCCCCGCTGTACGCCGGTGTGTCACCGCTGTCCCCCGCTGTGTCCTCCGCTGTGTCCCGCTGTGTCCTCGCTGTGTCTCTCTGTGTCCCCGCATTGTCTCCGCTGTGTCCCGCTGTGTCCCTGGTGTGTCCTCACTGTGTAACCGCTGAGTCCCTCTGTGTCCCCGCTGTGTTCCACTGTGTCCCCCGCTGTGTCCCCGCTGTGTCCCCGCTGTGTCCTGCTGTGTCCCCGCTGTGTCCCGCTGTGTCCCGCTGTGTCCCGATGTGTACCGCTGTGTCTGCCTTTGTGTACCCCGCTGTGTCCTGCTGTGTCTCCCGCTGTTTCCCGCTGTGTCCTGCTGTGTCGGGCTGTGTCCCCGATATCCCCCGCTGTGTCCCCTGCTGTGTACCCCGCTGTGTCCAGCTGTGTTCCGT
>NW_012288124.1:0-3858 GCF_000151885.1 Dipodomys ordii
GCTGTGTCCTACTCTGTCCCCACTGTGTCGCGCTTTGTCCCGCTGTGTCCCCCGCTGTGTCCCGCTGTGTCCCCCGCTGTGTCCCCGCTGTTTCCCGCTGTGTCCTGCTGTGTCCGGCTCTGTCCCCGCTGTCCCCCGCTGTGTCACCTGCTGTGTTCCCGCTGTGTCCCGCTGTGTCCCGCTGTGTCCCCGCTGTGTTCCGATGTGTACCGCTGTGTCTGCCTCTGTGTACCCCGCTGTGTCCTGCTGTGTCCCCCGCTGTGTCCTGCTGTGTCCTTGCTGTGTCCCCCGCTGTTTCCCACTGTTTCCCCCGCTGTGTCACCCGCTGTGTCCCCAGCTGTGTCCGGCTGTGTCCCGCTGTGTTCCCCTGTGTCCCCCGCTGTGTCCCACTGTGTTCTTTGCTGTGTCCCCCGCTGAGTCCCGCTGTATCTCCCGGTGTTTACCTCTGTGTCTCCCACTTTGTCCCCAGTGTGCCCGCTGTGTCCCCGCTGTGTCCCTGGTGTGTCCTCGCAGTGTAACTGCTATGTCTCTCTGTCCCCGCTGTGTCCCACTGTGTGCCGCAGTGTCCCCCTATGTTCCCTCTGTGTCCTCGCTGTATCTCCTGCTGTGTCCCATTGTGTCCCGTGCTGTGTCCCCGCTGTGTCCTAGCTGTGTCCCGCTGTGTCTCCATAGTTCCCCGGTTTGTCCCCACTTTCCCCCACTGTGTCCCTCGCTGTGTACCTCTGTGTCCCGCTCTGTCCTCGCTTTGTTCCCGCTATGTCCCGATGTGTCCCTGCTGTGTCCGTGCTGTGTTCCACTCTCTCCCGCTGTGTGCAGCTCTGTGTCCTCCGCTGTGTCCCCCGCTGTGTGCAGCTCTGTGTCCCCCGCTGTTTCCATCGCTGTGTCCCCCTGTATCCCGGTTTGTCCCGCATTGTCCCCCGCTGTGTCCCACTCTTTCCCACTGTGCCCCTGCAGTTTCCCTGCTGTGTCCCGCTGTGTAACCAGCTGTGTCCCACTGTGTCCTGCTGTGTGCCCCCTTTGTTCCCCTCTGTGTCCTGCTGTGTCCCCTGCTGTGTCCCCTCTGTGTCCCGCTGTGTCCCTACTGTGTCCCGCTGTGTCCCCGCTGTGTCCCCTGTTGTGTCCCGCTGTGTCCCCGGCTGTGTCCCGCTGTGTCCCCGGCTGTGTCCCCGGCTGTGTCCTGCTCTTTCCCGCTGTGTCCCGCTGTGTCCTTGCTGTGTCCCCATTTGTGTCTCGCTGTGTCCTCGCTGGGTCACCCGCTGTTTCCCGCTGTGTCCCCATGTGTCACGCTGTGTCCTCTCTGTGCATCCCTCTGTGTCCCGCTCTGTCCTCACTGTGTCCCCCACTGTGTCCAGGCTGTGACCCTCTGTGTCCCGCTGTGTCCCCGATATCCACCGCTGTGTCCCCGATGTCCACCGCTGTGTCCCGTTGTGTCCCCGCTGTCCGCATGTGTGTCCCCGCTGTCCCCCGCTGTGTCCCCGCTGTGTCCCTCAGTGTCCTCGCTGTGTCCCCGCTGTGTCCCTCTGTGTCCCCCGCTGTGTCCTCCACTGTGTCCCACTGTGTCCCCTGCTGTGTCCCACTGTGTCCCGCTGTGTTCCCGCTGTCCGCTGGTGTGTCACCGCTGTCCCCCTCTGTAGCCCACGCTGTCCCGCTGTGTCCTCGTTGTGTCTCACTGTGTCCCTGCTGTGTCTCCGCTGTGTCCCGCTGTGTCCCTGGTGTGTCCTCGCTGTGTAACCGCTGAGTCCCTCTGTGTCCCCGCTGTGTCCCACTGTGTCCCCCGCTGTGTCCCCGCTGTGTCCCCGCTGTGTCCCCCGCTGTGTCCCCCAATATTTCCCCGTTGTGACCCACTGTGTCCATGCTGTGTCCCCCGCTGTGTCCCGCTGTGTCCCGCTGTGTGTCCCGCTGTGTTCCCCGCTCTGTACCACTGTGTCCCGCTGTGTTACCCGCTGTGTGCCTGCTCTCCCCCGATGTGTCCCCCGCTGTGTCCCGCTGTGTCCTGCTGTGTCCCCGCTGTGGCCCCCTGTGGCCGCTGTGTCCCCGCTGTGTCCCGATGTGTACCTCTGTGTCTGCCTCTGTGTACCCCGCTCTGTCCTGCTGTGTTCCCCGCTGTGTGATCGCTGTGACCCCCGCTGTTTCCCGCTGTTTCCCCCGCTTTGTCACCCGCTGTGTCCCTCGCTGTGTCCGGTTGTGTTTCCCGCTGTGTCCCCCTGTGTATTGCTGTGTACCGGCTGTGTCCCACTGTGTACCGATGTGTCCCCTGCTGTGTCCCAGCTGTGTCTCCCTGCTGTCCCCCGCTTTGTCCCCACTGTGTTCCTCTGTGTCCCCGCTGTGTCCCCGCTGTTTCTCCCTGCTGTCCCCCGCTGTGTCCCCTCTTTGTCCCGCTGTGTCTTCGCTGTGTCCCGCTGTGTCCTCGCTGTGTCCGGCTGTGTCCCCGCTGTCCCCTGCTGTGTCCTCTGCTGTGTCCCCGCTGTGTCCAGCTGTGTCCCGTTTTGTCCCGCTGTGTCCCGCTGTGTCCCCGCTTTGTCCCCTGCTTTGTCCCCTCTGTGTCCCGATGTGACCCCCGCTTTGTCCCGCTGTGCTCCCCGCTGTGTTCTGCTGTGTCCCCCTTTGTCCCCGCTGGGTCCCTCTGTGTCCTGCTGTGTCCCGGCTGTGTCCCCGCTGTGTCCCTCTGTGTCCCTGGTGTGTCCTCGCTGTGTAACTGCTATGGTTCTCTGTCCCCGCTGTGTCCCACTGTGTCCCGCAGTGTCCCCCTATGTCCCCTGCTGTGTCCCACTGTGTCCCACTTTGTCCTCGTTGTGTCCCCTGCTATTTCCCGCTGTGTTCCCCGCTCTGTCCCGCTGTGTCCCCGCTGTGCCCGCTGTGTCCCCTGCTATATCTTGCTCTGTCCCCTGCTGTGTCCCGCTGTGTCCCTGCTGTATCCCCGATGTATCCCACTGTGTACCGCGCTGTGTCCCCGCTGTGTCCCGCTGTGTCCTCGCTGTGTCCCAGCTGTGTCCCGCTCTGTCCCAGGCTGTGTCCCGCTGTGTCCCCCGTTGTGTTCCGCTGTGTCGCTGCTGTGTCCCGCTGTGTCCCCGGTGTATCCCGCTGTGTCCCCGCTGTGTCCCCGCTGTGTCGCCCGCTGTGTCCTCGCTGTGTCCCAGCTGTGTCCCGCTGTGTCCCAGTTGTTCTCCGGTTTGTCCCCACTGTCCCCCGCTTTGTCCCTCGCTGTGTACCTCTCTGTCCCGCTCTGCCCCGCATTGTCCCCGCTGTGTCCCACTGTGTCCCCGCTGTGTCCCGATGTGTACTTCTGTGTCTGCCTCTGTGTACCCCGCTGTGTCCTGCTGTGTCCTCGCTGTGTCCCCAGCTGTTTCCCGCTGATTCCCCCGCTGTGTCACCGGCTGTGTCCTTTGATGTGTCCCCAGCTGAGTCCCGCTGTGTTCCCCGCTGTTTACCGCTGTGTCTCCTACTGTGTCCCCCGCTTTGTCCCCACTGTGTCCCCGCTCTGTCCCGCTGTGTCCCCTGCTGTGTCCCCTGCTGTGTCCCGCTGTGTCCCGCTGTGGCCTTGCTGTGTCCCCTGCTGTGTCTCTCTGTGGCCCGCTTTGTCCTCGTTGTGTCCAGTGCTATATCCCGCTGTGTTCCCCGCTCTGTCCCGCTGTGTCCCCGCTGTGTCCTGCTGTGTCCCCGGCTATATCCTGCTCTGTCCCAAGCTGTGTCCAGCTGTGTCCCTGCTGTATCCCCGATGTGTCCCACTGTGTACCCCGCTGTGTCCCGCTCTGTCCCACTGTGTCCCCCGCTGTGTTCCCCTCTGGGTCTTGCTGTGTCCGGCTGTGTCCCGCTGTGTACTCGCTGTGTCCCCGCTGTGTCCTGCTGTGTCCTCGCTGT